>NW_028258295.1:0-274985 GCF_053883595.1 Heterocephalus glaber | reverse complement strand
GCAAAGAAACAGACCTGAGGACCAGTGGAACAGATTAGAAGATGAAGACACAAGTCAAGACACACTCAGCCACCTCATCTTCGACAAAGGAGCCAAACACCCTCACTGGAGGAAAGATAGCCTCTTTAATAAATGGTGCTAGAAAAATTGGGTTTCAACTTGCCAAAGATTAAAACTAGACCTATATCTCTCACCATGCACTAAACTAAAATCAAAATGGATTGAAGATCTAAATATTAAAACAGAAACATTGAACTGGCTGGAACAGAGTTCAGATAGAACTCTTGAAGACATTGGTATAGGAAATGTCTTTATGAACAAAACCTCAGTTGCCCGTGAACTAGCACAAACAATCAACAAGTGGGATCTCTTCTTATTAAAAAGGTTCTGCACAGCAAGGAAGCTACCAACAGTGTGTAGAGACAACCCACAATGTGGGAAAAAAATCTTCACCTGCTGTTCCTCAGACAAAGGTCTACTACCTAGAATCTATAAAGAACTTTAAAAAAAAGAAGTAGAAATAGCAAATAAACATGAAAAAATGTTCAACATCACTGGTCATTCGAGGGGTGAAAATGAAAACAACGCTGAAATTCCACCTCACCCCAGAAAGAATGGCTGCTATCAAGAAATCAACCAATAACAAATGCTGGTGGGGCTGTGGGGGAAGAGGAATGCTGCTCCACTGCTGGTGGGAGTATAGACTGGTGCAACCACTGTGGAAATCAGTATGGAGATACCTCAAAGAACTAGCACTGCAAGTCTCATTTGACCCAGCTATTCCCCTGCTGGGTATCTTCCCCAAAGAATTAAAAGAATCCTACCACAATGATATATGTGCACCCATGTTCATAGCAGCACAATTTGTAATAGGTAAAATTTCGAAGCAGCCCAATTGCCCATAAACTGGAGAATGGATAAAGACAATGTGGTTTTTTAATAAAATGGAGTACTGCTCAGCCGTAAAAAGTGAGAAATTAGAGACATTTATAGCTAAATGGATGCACATGGAGGCAATACTCTTAAGTGAAATAAACAGGACACACATGTGTATTTACCTTATAGTTTCTCTAGTGTGAGAAACTGAAAGTGTAAATAAGGCCTAAAAGGTTTGATAGATAATGTAAAATAGGAAGAAAAGGGCAAAGGGGAAGGGGAAAGTGGGAGGGATAGGGGAAAGGAAAGAAAGGAGTGGAAAAAATATGAGAAAATGAAAAAATGGAAACAAAGTCTTTATAAATAGGGAGGGATGGAGGGGTTGAAGAGAGGGCAGGGGAAGGGGAAGGGGGAAAAATAAGAACCAAGAGAGATTATGTAAAGGTGCAAATTTCCAATGATTAATGTCATTGTATTGTACACCTAAAATGTACCAATAAAATAAAATTTTTTAAAAAAATCCTCTTCTCCTATCTCTAAGCTCTCCCTCTCTACTGGCTCTTCCCATTTAAAACAAAAACAAAAACAAAAAAAGTGCCGGGGATTTAGCTCAGTGGTTTTGCCTCCTGCTGTGCAAGCACAAGGGCCCAAGTTTGATCCCCAGTACCAAAAAATTATAAATAAATTAAAAAATTAAAAAACATTTGTTTAACAAAACAAACTACTAGAAGTCAGATCTGGGAGTATGTAGAAAATGGTTTTATTATAGGGATGGCAGTGTTGGTTCAACATTGGAAGATCTCCTCCCATAAGTTATCATTTTAGCAGAGGAAAGGAAAAAGCCACATGATCCTGTTAGTAGTTGCAGAAAAAGTATTGGACTAAATTCTACAGCTATTCATAGTAAAAGCTATCAGGAGACTAGAAGTAGAACAGAACCTTCTCAACAGATTAAAGACATGTACTCCATACTTCCAGCAAAAATGCTTTATATAAATGGAAAAGATACAATGCTTTCTCCCTAAGGTAGGGAACAAGGGCAAATATGCCTACTCTTCATCTGTCAATTAAACTTTGAAACACAGGCCCAAACCAAAATAGTCTGGCAATAAAAATACACAATTAGCATATGATTGGCAAGGTAGAAATAAAATCTTTATATGTAAATAAAATGATCATCTACAGAGAAAATACTAAGAAATCTCTAGGAGCCCCTAGAACTTGTTATTTGAATTTAGCAGGGTTAGAAAACATAAGTTATATATAAAAATTCAGGTCTGTGTATACTTGGTATAAATGAAGAACTGGATATTGAAATTTAAAAGTTATATAGGAGTACAAAGGACCTAGTAAAGTAGAAAGAAAAAAAACAGTGTTGGAAGACATTTAGTACCTAATTTTAAGACTTCCTCTAAAGCTACAGTAATCAAGGCAGTGTTGGTGTAAGGAAAGACATATAGGTCATTGGAATAAAACAGAGAATCTAGAAATAAAACCACACATATATGGTCCACTGAGTTTTGAAAGATTATTTAACATTAATATTTTATAGAACATAAACTCAATTCAAGAGCAGAGGAAAAGATAGTGTTTTCAGCAAATGGTACTAGAACACCTGGTATCTGTAAGTAAAAAATTAACCTCAACCCTTTACTTCCATACATAAAAATAACGAAAAGATCTATGAACCTAAATATGAAAGACTAAAACTATAAAACTTTAAGAAGAAATTATAAGGGAAAATGTTCATGAATTTAGGGTAGGTAAGAATTTCCTAGGATACAAAATCATGATGTATAAAAGAAAGAAATTGATGAATGAGATTCCATCAAAATTTAGAACTTTAAATGACATTGTTAAGAAAATTAAAAGTAGTCTTTAAACAGACCATATTTATAATACATATAATCTAAGTCCAGAATATCTTAAAAACTCTTACAGCTCATTAATAGACAACCCAATTAAAAAATAGACATAAGAAGATGATAAATAGCCAATACAGATACATATTGACTTATCATTGTCATGACTTTTTCTTTTTGTTGGATTCTCCCTCTTCTTTTTAAATTTACATATTTATTGGTACATTTTAGGTATACAATACATTTACATTTATCATTGGGTGCTTGTACCTGCACATGATGTATCTTAGTTCTTATTTTTCCCCTATTACCTATGTGCCCTTCACCCCTTCCACCCTTCCCTATTTACGTAGACTTTGTTTCCATTTTTTTTTCTTTCTCATAATTTTTCCTTTCCTTTCTTCCCTTTCCCCTTCCCCTCCTGCCATCCCTACACCCTTGGACCTGTTCCTATTTTGGAAACAGCCCAAGTGCCCATCAACTGGAAACTGGATAAAGAAGATGTGTGTTTTTAATAAAATGGAGTACTACTCAGCTATAAAGAATGAGAAACTAGAGACATTTATAGCTGGATTCCTCTTTGCATTTAATTTCTTGTCACACCCCATGGATTAATTCTGCTGGGCTTCCTAGGGTTGTGATCCTCATTGTATTTTCCTAGGATATTGTCTAAAATTTTTTGGAGTGCTGCTTTGGTATTCATGAAGTTCCTAAGGTGCTCTTTGTCATGAAAGTATCTTATTTCTCCATCAATGTTGAAAGATAGTTTTGCAGGGTACATCAATCTGGGTTGGAGGCTGTTTTCCTTTAGGGCTTGAAATACATCACTCCCAGCTCTTCTTGCCTTGAGGGTTTGCACTGAGAAGTATGCTGTGATTCTGATGGGTTTTCCTTTGTATGTGATTTGTTTCTTTTCTCTAACTGCTTGTAGAATTTTATTCTTCTGTTGGATTTCTGGAATCCTAACTATTATATGCCTATGTGTAGATTTTTTTTGATTAAGGCTAGCTAGAGTCCTATATGCCTCACTTATCTGTATGTCAAGTTCTTTTCCCCTGCTTGGGAAGTTTTCTGCCATCACTTCTGTGAACAGTTTTTTTATGTCATCTGCACTCTCTTCTGTTTCTTCATTGACTCCAATCAGTCTTATGTTCTTTGTATCATATAGCAGCTACTGGGTTAATTTCTCATGGTCCCTTACTATTTTAAAGTAATTTTTCTTTTCCTGGTCACTAATTGCAATCTTATCTTCTATGTTTGAAATTCTGTCCTCACACTGGCTCATTCTGCTGTGTAAGCTTTCAATGGAGTTTTTAATCTCCTGGAAATCTGTTTGTATCTGTTTTCTGGATTCCATTTGTTTCCTATGTTGGAATTCCATCATGTTCCTCAGTTCCTCTATTTTTTTATCTAGACTTATTAATCATGGCTTGCACTATGTGCACAATCTCTGCTGTTATCTGAGAAATTATTTCTGATTTCATTTTTTCCAGATTCTCTTTTGTTGCCAGTTCAGGGAGTCCAGGTGGTTAAGTATCAGAGTGTTCCATCTCATTTCCCTTTGCGGTTGCTTTAGGTGATCTGAAAGTCTGGTTTTCAGACTTGTTTATGTGTCTTCTCAATTTTGACTGGGGGGGGGGTGTTCTTGCACCCTCATGGCTCACCTCCTGTGCACTGAGGGGGGTGATATGGTGGCCCTGAAGCCTCCTCCTGGGTGCTGGGAGCAGCTCACCTCCTGTGCACTGTGGGAGGGGCCTCATTTCTATTTTTGTTGTTGTTAATGTTTTTGGTTTAATTCCTGGCCTGATGCTTGTAGATTGCTTATTGTGAATATCTTTATTGCCAATATTTAGAACCCTTAGGGAATGACTACTTCTCAGGTGTCTTCTAGGTATAGCCAGTCTTTGGGTTTTGAGTCTGTAATGACCCTTAGGCAATATCAGTCTTGGTATACCAGGAAAAATGACTAGAACTATCATGTCAACTTGGCCAAAGTAATACTATCAGCATCAATAGTAGCATCAAACACAGCTTAGAAAATGATAAATTGTGGTAATTATTTATCTGTCAACCTCAACTGCATAAACTAGACTTGTGGTTCTATATCAAAATCTAGGACCAAGCAGAAATATGTTTGAAGTAAATAAGACCTTAAGTATAGCATGTTTACTTTCCAGGAAAAGACTCAGAAGGAGTCTTTTTGTCGGGGGTGGGGGGATAGAAAAATAGAAGGAGGGGGAAAGGTTAGAAGTAGGGCTAAAGAACACAGAAAGATTATGTAAACTTTGGGACACTGCTGAAGACAGGAAGAAAAGATAAGGAAGGAACAAAAGCAAGAACAAACTACGCAGAACAAACTAATGGTAACTTGAGAACTAGAAACTATTCACACTTTTATAGAAATAAGAACAATCAAGAAAAAACAAAATGGGAAAAATAGGAATAAGAAAGGAGAGAAATGAAGAAGAGGAAGAAAGGAGTAGAAAAGAGAAGAGATAAAAAGAAAGAAAGAAAAAAAGTCCCCCTCAAGGTGTGTCTGTGCTGTCCCTCGTAGACAACATGGACAGCAGCATGCAGATCCAAGTCACTGAATCTGAGTGAGACAGCTACAGTCACTGGGATTCAGGCTGGTTTCTGGTTGCAAGGCCAGAATTGAGCTCCCTGGCCTTCTGTGGGTTTGAACTCTGCACAGTTCTGCTGCAGGTTTGAGACGGCCCATCCCTAGAGCAAGTCTGTGTTCCAGCTAATCTCAACCACTCACCAACTGCTGTAGTCTACTGTGGCTTTATTACAATGGCTATCTTCACTCTCCTGGTGGGCTTCAATTCTCAGTAACAAGCCTCAGAGAGGCCTCTCTGTTTCTCACTACTCTGGCATCTTCCTGAGCTCAGAACAATGGTCTTTCTGCTCTTTTCCATTGTCTGGATCTGGTTGTTGCTCTTTCAGGCTGTCCCTCCACTGAATGGCACACAGGCCTGGTGGCCCTGGCTGCTAAATGGTGCCCCCAGCCTTTTAAAAAATATTTTGAATCAGAGTCTTGCTAAGTCACCCAGGCTGGACTTAAATCGGCAATCCTCCTATCTCAGGCCCCAAGAGTGCTTGGGATTACAGATGTGTACCACCATGCCTGGCTTCCTGCTTGTACTTTAAAACCCCACTGTCTTCCTTCCAGCCTTTGAATCCTCCCAGATTCCCCATTCCAAATTAATTCCCTCTCCTTTGAACTCCCTTACTTTGCTGTTGTGCCTATTTGGTTGCCTATTTTTCTTTTCCTAGCCAGTCAGCTGATGATGAGGACCATGCCTAATTCTTCTCCATGTCTGCAGACCTGTGGATGCACAGGGGCTCTTTGTGAATGGCTACTGCAGGAATGAACAGTACAAGGTCATGTGACTGCATCCCCTACAGCCAATGTCAGATAAGTCACTGGGCATGGTGCAGTCAGCCTAGATGATGACCCTATGCACAGGCCTGCAGAGAAGAGGAATTGGCAACACCTCCAGGCACCTGGGGCTGGCAGTTGTTCTGCTCTGTCCCACCTGTGCAAACTGTAATGGAGCTTCCCCTCCCTTCCCAGATTCTTAATGGTCCAGGTGTGACCCCTCAGGTGAGAAAACTGGCCTCCTTAGTCTCTGACTCCTTGAGGTCCACTGTTGAAGACTCCAGACATTGTGATAACTCTTACCTCTTTAAGAGGGGAACAAAGCAATTTTACTGGAGAGTCTTTACAGGCACTGTCTATAACACTGCCTACATCTGTTTGGCTCAGCCTGTTGCATCCCTGTGCTAACAAGAAAAAGAGACAGCTGGGCCGGGGATTTAGCTCAGTGGTTTTGCTGCCTGCTGCACAAGCACAAGGACCCAAGTTCAATCCCCGGTACCGAAAAAGAAAGAGAGAGAGAGAGAGAGACAGAGAGAAGGAAGGAAGGAAGGAAGGAAGGAAGGAAGGAAGGAAGGAAAGAAAGACAGGGAGAGAGAGGGAGAGAAAGAAAGAAAGAAAGAAAGAAAGAAAGAAAGAAAGAAAGAAAGAAAGAAAGAAAGAAAGAAAAAGGAAGGAAGAAAAGACAGAAAAAAAGAACGAAAAAGAGACAGTATGAGCCTCCAAGAGTCACACAGCTTTGCTTCCCAGCTGACCCCTGGCTGCTCACTCTCGGCTCCTGGTCCCCAGATACAGTCCCAGCCCTGTCATTCATCCAGCACCAGCCTCCACTCAGCTGTGTCCTCACAGTTCCCTCCCTGCCCCTGTTGTTTCCGGGCATCCCTCTTGAGAAGGAAATCACACCACCATGCCGGCAGAGTTGCACCACCAGCTCACACCTTCATCCAAACCTGAGACCCAACACTGGACCATCACCAGCTATTGCCTGGCTTAGCCTGCTCCCTTTCATGCCCCACACTGTATTCATTGGCCAGGATGACCATAACAAAGTGCCACACACTGGATGCCTTACACCAGAAACATATCCCCTCACACTTCTGGAGGTGGGAGTGTGAGACTATGGTGTGATCAGTGTTGGTTTCCTCAGGGCCTCTCTCCTTGGCTTATAGATAGCCATCTTCTTCCTGCTCTCCATATTGTCTTTGCTGTGCGAGTCGGTGTCCTAATCTTCTCATCTAAGGACCCCAGTCATACTGGACCAGAGTCCACCCTAATGACTTCATTTTACCTTATTACCTCCTTGAAGACAGTATCTCCAAACACAGTGACATTCTGGGGTATCTGGATGCAGGAATTCAACATACGAATTTGGGAGGGGGCACAATTCAACCATTACATGAACCTGCACCACTGGCCACTGCCCAGCTTCCATGGGCTGGCTCACAGACTGGTTAAACTGAGGCCATGCTGTGGCAATTTGTTTGACTCTGCATCTTTATACCTTCCCAACAGGTTCCTCCCAAGGGCTCCTCCTCCTCCAGTAGGCCCCCCATGGCTTGCCCTTCTCTCCTTGGGGTCTGCCTGACTCTGCATACCTCCTTTTTCTCCTCAGTCTTCAGTCTCTCCCAGGTCAGCCTTTTCCTCTGTGCTGGGTCATGGCCAGGGTCCTCCCTTTCCCTTCCCATGTAGATCCTCTGCTGACCATGTCTGCCCTTCCACCTCTCCTTCCCTTCAAGCCAGGCTTTGAAAATGATTACTTGATTTTTTTTTACTCAACTTCATCCCAGATTCTCCTTGACCACTGTAACCTGCCTTCCGTTCCCACCACCTCCCTTAAGCTGCACACAGAGTCAACATCAAACATCTAGTTTTGCAAAATCATTGGACACTTCTGATTCCTCGTCTAATTGATATCACTAGCTGACATCGTTGTTTATTATTATTTCATTTAATCCTCACACAGCCCTACAACTTATTATTCCATTCTGCAGATAAGACAAGTAAGAAAGGGGCAAGTATTTTTGTTTGTTTGTTTGTTTTTTGAATCAGGGTCTTGAGATGTAGTTCAGGCTGATCTTGAACTCACTATGTAGCCCAGGCTGGCCTCAAACTCAGCAATCCTCCTGCCTCAACCTCTGAAGTGCTGGGATGACAGGTCTGTGCCACCATGGTTGGCCAGCCACACAACTCTTAATGGCAGCCTGGACCACTTCCTTAGGCTGCTGTAGGGCTGATGGTCCCTTTGCATCTGAGTTCTGAGACCCTGAACTTCCTTGGCTTCTGTGGAGCAACTCTCCCTGGGATCTTTCTTCTATTTGCTGACCATTCTTGCAGGTGCATTGCTCTTCTGCCTGTTCTTTAAATACTGGTGAGTCCTCGGGGTTCTGCAAAGCCCTCTTCTTGCCTTATTGCCAAGGACTTTCTCTCACTTGCAGCTACCCCTATGAAGATGATTCTCAAATATCCAAGTGGTGGTGTCACCAGGTAAATGTCCAAAGAACACCTCACATTTATCAAGACCCAAAGTGAAGCCACCCTGTCCTCTCCGCTGCTCTTCCTGCTGTATTCCAACTCTTTATTAATGGCAGCACCAGCTACCCAAACACTGTGCCCTCATCCTAACTCCTCAGTTCTAGGTAAAACCAGTGTAAACCAGTGCTTCTGGTTTTACCTCCTCAATATTTTTTAAATCAACCTTCTTCTCTCTAGTCCTCACTCCACCATCCTAGTTCAGCCCTTTTATCTTAATGGCTTACTGGCAACGTCTTATTCTTCCCTGGTTTCCTGCCTCCAGTCTGGCACCACCACACCAGCACTCTTTGGCCACTGCCTCACATCACTTAGAAGTGTTAACCCCAACTTAAAAGCTTTCCCTCTCAAAATACATGAACTTCCGTGTTTGCCAGACAAGATTTGTCTTTCTCTATCTCAAACCTTATATTTGGTTTCCCTGCTCAACATTCCTCTCTACCTACACACACACACACACACACACACACACACACACACACACACCTCCTCTATACATTCCTCCCTCCAGGAAGACTTTCCTGAACACAGAGGCCAAACAAGCACCATAACTATGTCTTTTCATAGAAATCCACGCCTCTTACACTGCATTTCAATAATCAGTTTAGTCTTCAACTTTCAGCTCTTAAATTCTGTGTTATCCTTATTGCCTGGTAACTTGTCTGACAACAGGAGGCATTTTCCAAATATTTGAGCCAAACTTGCCTTGGCTTTAGAGGGATTCTATACCAACCTCTATTCCTTTCAAAATTACTACTCTCACTTGTACATACACGGAAAACTGATTTTTACACAGGTGCAGAGGAAAAAGTAATCTTTTCAGCAAATTGTGATGACATAATTGAATATACTTTATGTTAAAGAAAATGAAACTTTAAAAGCTGTCTCATACCATATATAAAAATAAAAACAAAATAGACCATAGACACAGATAAAACCTAAAACTTCTACAAGGAAATCTTTATGACCTTGAATTAGACAAAGATGTCTTAGCTTTGACACTAAAAGCACAACTTGTGAAGTGAAAAATGGTAAACTGAACATCAAAATTAGAAATGCCTGCTCTTCAATGGTACAGTTAGGAGAATGAACAAGACAAGTCACAGACTGGGAGAGAATATTACATGCAAAGCATATACTAGATAAAGGACTTGAATCCAGAATACATAAAGAACTTTCAACACATTCTCAATGGGGTTGTAATTTATATGTCTCACTGCCAGGCAGCTCTGAACTATGGGTAGTATATGCATTACTGTTCCATAGGACAGCATGGGACAATCTCATTGGATGATACAAGCCATCAGATGGAACAGTCATGCATGTACCACTGGTGGTTCAAGCTGGCAGGTACATGTTAAGATTCATAAGAAAACAACCCAATTTAAATGAGCAAAAGATTCTAATAGACAAGTCAGTTACTCTTCAACAACCACAGCCTGATGCCAACCAACCAATGCTCTACCCCACCACCCCAGTCTCCTATGATGGCCTTTCCCCAGTATGGCACAGCAAACTCAACTTCAGGCTTAATGCCTAAGCTCATGGAGAGACCATTCTAAAAGGCCTCCAGTCCATTTTTCAGGAGCAGGGGATGGTGGACTCAGTGCACACTTGGCAGGGCCATGACTACTGAGCAACTTACATAAATAAAAATGGCAGCTTTGCAATTTGTGAATTTATCCACATGGATTGATGTTGTTGGACCTTCAGAGTTACAACAGTGATGTTCAGGGCAAAGAAAAAATTGACAGCCTTTTAGACAAAGCAGAAGGATGAAAGAATTGAATCAAGACAGTACTAGGTGGGTGAGGCAATTACCACCCATAATTTGAGGGACCAGTGACACAGATAATGGCCCACTGCTCTTGAGCTCCTGGTTGAGTATGACACAAAGTGGTATATAATGAAAAGTCACCCTATCAGAACATTAAAATTCTACATAGTTTGGAAATATTCTTATCCTTAGTTGGGACGTTAATCTGGCTGAGTGATTTGGCCTATCCCTGAAGTCATAATGAGCAGTAGCAAAGACGATTACACTGGCAAAGATGTACTGAAACTGGGAGGCAGATATTAAGTGAAATGGTCAAAGTGAAACCAAAGATGGTCACTATGGTAGAGAATGATTAAGTAGTAATTGGTGGATTTAAGAAATACATGCAAAGAACTTATGGTGATGTCTTAGATGACCTTAAAGGAGACTGCTTTCAGGTTCTAGTAAAAGAATGTATTCCAAGACAAAAGAAGCATGCCAAAGAAGGAAGGGCATTTGATTATGTGACTAATGACCTGACAGTTGTTCCAATCTCCATATCTGCAGGAATAGATTTCACATGGGAGTTTCTCAGGCTGACTCCTGATCTCTTGATGAAAGTATCAAAACAGGATTGAAAATATTTTACACAGGGGAGCTGTATTAATTTGACAGAAGGACTGTTGCTCTATGAAGAATAGCTCAGAGGCCTGTATTGTCTTATGCAATCGTCAAACAAGATCATCTGTGTCCCTTCAAACTTGGGATTGTGGATATTTTACACTTTTTGAGAGAAATCTAAACTTTGAACATGAATATCCCCTAATCATGTGTTCTGCAAATAGCCTTCCTCCATATGCTCTACATGACATCTAAACAAGCCAGGCAACTGGTTGTGGATTCCTTAAAGTTTTCTCTTTTTTAAGTTACTATCTTTCATTTTTAAAACACATGAAATATATATACATATATATATATATACACATACGTACATATATATGCAAGGATGTTATTTTTTAAGTCAACTGAAGGACAAATGATCCAGGACAGCCAAGACTCTAAAATGCACTGACCCACTAGGATTTGATTTTTGTTAATTTTGTTTCTGTATGAAATATTTGGTTTTGATTTGGTTTGGGTTTAATCAATTGTAAATTTGGATGTATGGAGGAATTAACATCATTATTGTGTTCTAGAAGGAAGTTTCTGATGGTGTTTCTTTCCTCTAAATCTGAGTTAAATATTAAAAATTGGATACTAATTTTAAAAGTTATATAAGTGAGTGGCAAATAAGCAAGTGGAACACCTGCTGAACATCATTAGTTACTGGGGAAATGCAAAGTACTACCATAATGAGATATCACTACAAACCTATTAGAATGGCTGAAATTAAAGCCTTGGGTGCACCAAGTATTGGTGAGGATGCAGAGAAACTAAAATACTCATACGCCCAGTTCTTCCCTAACTGCTCTCTTGCCTCTACATCTGTATAAGCCCAGACCTAGTCCTCAGTCCATCTGCTCTTCATTGTGTGCTCTTTCCCTTAAAGAGCTCAGTAATTCTCAATTATCAGCTCCAACCAAATAATGCCAGAATCCCTAGCTCCAGGTCCAATTTTCATCCAATCATCTGACTCCTATTTCTGACTGCTACTAGGAAATGAACCCTTGGAGGTCCTTCCACACCCTATGTCCCAAACAAAACCCAATATCTTTTTATAGAAACAGGGGCTCTGACTTTCCCAGCTTCAATGAATAGCACAATTGCCCATATGCAATCCTCAGGCAAAGCTGTGTTTCCCTCACCCCATCCCTTCACCATTCCATCTATTCCATCATCAAGAAATTCTAGGGATATGCTTCTCACTCACTGCCTGCTTTCTGCTCCCACTGCTGCCATCCCTCTATTCTACATTTCCTTAACCAGTCTCCTGCCTCAGTTGCTCTCATACCAATGTAGCTATTCCCCACTGAAGATCCACCTGCCTGGCCCCTAGATCTTCAACACTTGGATCCCTTTCCAGGCTCACATTCTGCTGGATTCTATGGCCATTTTATACCTAGGTCATCCTTGTTGAACACCAACAGAGCGTATTTCTTTACCCCGTGTTTTTTGTCCAGGTTGTCCCTTTTTCCTGGAAATATTTCAGCTCTTCTGTACCCACATCTGAATCCTATGTAAATAACATCTCTTTCTCATGTTCCTCTTCCATCCTAAACCTAGGCAAGAACTGAACTGCTCCAGGGCCATGGATTTCACCCTTCTCAAATCCTTTGAAGCATTTGTTGTCTGTACCATTCATTTAGAACTTAATCCTGAACTTTGTAAGTGAAATATTCAGTTCATTCATTCATTCCATCTTCCTTTGTTTATTAATTTATCAAACACCTGTTAACCATCTGCCTTAATAAAGGCACTAGATATACAGAAAGGGATAGGATGTGTTCATGCTTTCAAAGTATCCAGAGGAGGACATAGTCACATAAACAAATAGCTAATATAAATATAAGCAATATGGTATCAATAATGATAATACTTTATGCTCCTACCATGAACCAGGTGTTTGTGCACTGGGAAATCCCAAGTAAGAAAGGGATTGGTTCTCAAGGATGTCCTGGCGGGGGGGGGGGGCAGACATTTACTGTGTAATGAAGCAAGTGGTTTCAGAGAGAGAATCATACAGTTTTAAGGAGGCATGGCAAAGGAAACCCAAACTCTCCAGGGCAGCAGGGGAATTTGCCTTCATGCATTTATCTAACACATATATTTTAAGTGCCTGTCATTTATCAGGCTTCACAGAAGAAGCAGCCTTGAGGAAAGCCAGTGACAATCCCAGGGAGACAGGGAAGTAAAATGGCAACAGTGAGTTCCATGGGCAGAGCCCTCAAGGTATCAGCAAGCCTGGGGTGGCTGGCAGGGGAGGTTGGGTGGGAGAACAGGAGCCAGAGCAAGAAGGATTTTGTGTGTTTTTCTAAGCAATTGGGTAGGTACTGTGACGGTAATGAGGGTCAACTGGAAGACTTTCAATAGGCCATGGTATCATAAGGTTTGTCTTTTAGAGCAATCACTCTTGTAGATACACTTGAGAGAGACTAGACATATGAACTAGGAAGCTCCAGGGGGCTAATTCAATAATCTAGGAAAGAAAAGTGAGGCAGGTAGGGAGGTGCAGGGCAAGAAGGATCAAAGACAGATCCAAGTGTGACTGATGTGCTGGAATCAATAGGGGGCAGCCTGTGGAGGGTAGGGGTGAGATGAGATGGGCTCCTGGCTTTCATTGTATTTAGATGATGATGTCACTGCCCAGAATAAAGAATAAGGGTGATATAGATGAGGGTTGTTCCTTTCTATTTTTTGAAGAATGGTGAAATGATAATTTGGGTATAGTATTTGTTACTTTTGAGACATACTGTTTGGTAACTGGCAAAATTACTGGCCTGGCTTTCCAAAAAACAGTCAAGGTTAGAGAGAGATCTGTGAGTCCTCGGGATGAAGGCTGTAATGACAATTTGGATCCAGCATTGGATGGAGAGCAGAGGAGAGGAGGAACAAGGTTAAGACCCTGGAGATTCAATGCTTAGGGACTGTGTAGGTAAGAGACTCAGAAGCAGTGTTAGGTCAGGGAATCTGAGGAGAACAGAAGTTAAATAAAATAAACACTGAGGACTTTTTTGTAAGGTCTGGTAATTAGGAGGTCCCTGGAAACACTGGCAGAGGTGGAGATAATACTTAGATGACATCAGGTGGAAGAGTAGTGAGGAGTGAATGAAGAGTCAAGTAGCAGTCTTAGATGGGACAGAGCATGACTAGAACAGTAGGTAGAATGAGTCACACTGTCTAAGGAAGAACTTTTGAATTAAAAGGAGAGGGGCTCAGAAGGAGGAGCCAGTGAGGAAGGGGAGCTCATCATGTCAGAACAGAGAGGGCATGCTCTGAATAAACTCTGTAAAAAGGAAGACATAGAAAAAGCCTGGAGCGCAGGTACAGATCCACCCAGGATGAGAGAAGGGACAGCTCCTTCTCTGAGATGGCAGGGCAGAAGCAAAGGAGCCAAAGACAGCTCAACCACTGTGGAAACTTTCTCCTCTTTCTTCCTGTTAATAGTTCAGTGCCCCAAGTTTTAACTGGTTGCACGGTTTTCCAACCATAGATTACATTTATCAGCATCCCCTGAGCTCAGGGAAGCCAGGGGCTGAACTGGGCTAGCAAATGTGAGTGAAAGTGTCTAGAACATCCAGTTCATTCTGTGCCTTAGACGTTCCTTTTCCCTTTCTTTACTGTCTGGAAATGGTGGCAACAGGAACATATGGAAGTTACACATTGATGATGACAATACTGCTTGTCACTCCCCATTCTCAGGCTACCACTTACCCTATCTTATGTGTGTGAGAAATACACTTCTACTCTGAGTGGCTGTGTTTTCAGATCTCTTTGTTACAGTGGCTCAGACTATATTCCAATTCAGTGTTACCCAACAGAAATAGAATGCAAGCCATCTAGGTCTTTTAAATGTTCTGCTAGCCACACTGAAAAAGGTCAAAAGAAATATGGAGATTATAAAATTAAAACAAATTTTCCAAATAGTATTATGTTAACATTTAATCAATACAAAAATCATTAACATATTTATAGTATTTTTTCAGACTAAAACTTCAAACTCTAGTGTGTATTTTACATTTAAAACATGTCTCCATTAGGATACTTATGGCAAAAAAATACCAAAACAAACAAAAAACAGAAATAAAAACAAACAGAAAATAAAAAGTGTTGGCAAGGATGGCCGGGAATTTAGCTCAGTGGTTCTGGCGCCTGCCTTGCAAGCACAAAGTCCTGAGTTCAATCCCCAGTACCAAAAAAAGAAAAAAAAATGTTAGCAAGGAATGGAGAATTGGAAGACATGCACTGCTGGTAGGATTGTCAAATGGTACAGTCACTATGAAAAACAGTATGGTAGCTGGGGATTTAGCTCAGTGGTTCTGCCACCTGTCTGATAAGCGTAAGGTCCTGAGTTTGATCCCCGGTACCAAAAAACAAAACAACAACAACAAAAAAAAACCAGTATGGTGGCTCCAAAAAAAAAAGAATTACTATGTGACCCAGCAATGGCATCGATGGGTATACATGCAAAGGAATCAAAGCAGGGTTTCAAACTAATATAAGTAGAATCATACAGGATTTGTCTTTTTGAGACTGGCTTATTTCATTTAGCATAATGATCTCAGGGTATATTCTTGTTAATGGCAGCATTAGTCACAAAAGTCAAAAAGTAGAAGCAGTCCAATGTTCATCTCCAAATGACTGGACAAAAAATATACACAAACAATGAAATATTATACAATGTTACAAAGGAAGAAAGTCTTGACACATGCTAAAAGGTGGATGAACCTTGAGATCATTATACTAAGTGAAATAAGCCAATCTCAAAATGACAAACATTGTGTTATTCCACTTATATGATGGACATACAACAATCAAATTCAAGAGACAGAAAGTAGGATAGTGGCTTTCAGAGGCTTGGAGTCAGGAGCAATGGGAAGATAGTTTTAATGGTATGATGCTTCAGTTTTTCAAGGTAAGGGATAAGATGGTGGTATGGTGTTGGTAGCACAACATAAATGTTATTTAATACTACTGAATTGTTCACTTAAAAACAAGATGGCAAATTTTGTTATGTGTACTTTATAGCAATTAAAAATAATTTTAAAATTTAAAATATATTCCTTGATGTTTGCAAAGTTTTCATACACCTTACTCATTTCTATCTTTCCATAATATAGAATATAACAGTAAAATAGTATCATTCCCACTTTATAGATTAGTATTTAGAAGCCTAGAACATGTCAAGGACACATAATGGATGTGTTGAGGGATTAGAACTAAAAATTCAGATCTTTTCCTCTTCTACCAATATTCTGTCTAGTATATCATATATCATTATGTTCTGTAGAGTAAATCATCTTTTATGTGCTAAGAATATTACTAGCTGGCTAGCTGGAAAAAGGAAACAAGGAGGGAGGGAGAGAAGCAAGTATTTGATTTGAGGAAGAGTCCAGTTTCATAATTTAGAGGAAGAAAGAAAATCAACATGTTCTGCCATATATGGTAGGTATTACTGTTGTTATTTTACAGATGATGGTAAAGAAAATAGAGTCCTTAAGTCACCTGATCAATTTCATCACTTAAAAAAATTCTAGATCAATCTGGCTTCTGAGCCCTGGTTTCTACTACTGGAAAACAGCCACTTCTTTGTTCGGGAATGGTCTAAATGCTGACACAGGGCATCTGGGTTTTCATGCCCTAGGGTAGCAGTCAGCTGATTACTTGCCCAACTTACTCTCTTCCTCCAGGGTACTCAAAATTTATAGGAGATGTCCTATACATTCTCCCCTCTCTACAGACTCACCCACTCAGCTGCACTTTGCCTGGATCCTGACCAACTCACTATGCATGGGCTTTTCAGGGTGAGAGAGACAGGGCCTGGAAAGTGTTTTTTGGCCCTCCTTCCTCCTGGCTTACATGAGGCCTATGTACCACCTCCTCCGAGGGAAGCTGGGACTGCTTGTCTGTCAGAGGATTTTCACCTCTATGGGAGAAGGGAGGAACTATATCAGGAAATCATTCCTTTCTGGAAGCCCTTCCCCTCATTCTTTTTTTTTTCTTCCCCTCATTCTTGAAAGAACACACAAGTGAGGTCTTGGTGCACTGCTCCCACCAAACTAGCACTCACCACTGGGCAGGGTTTCCAGGGAGCCCAGGGAGAGAAGGGACCTGAGATGTGGAACACATCCCAGAGTCTTTAAGGGTCACTCTTTCTTGACCTCCTTGATTCACAAAAGCATCTCATACCCAATCTTTTGAGTCAGCTCTTCTTCCCACCCTGCCTCCCTATAGTCTAGTACTTCAGGGCTGCTTGAGCCAAGCAAAGGCGAATTCACAGCCTGCCCCTATTTAGGAATGTGGAGGGACCTGAGGTCCCATTGATTTAAAGCAGGTGCTCATGGAGTCCTGTGCAATGAACGTGGCTGCAAAGGAACTTCGGCTTCAGGTTCTCCATCAAAAACTCATTCCATGCCTTCATTTCTCAGCATCCAGAACTGGTTAAATCTACTAAATGTTAACCCACTCCATGAATTTGATGGTAATGAGGTCAACTTTCACTTTATTTATCATTAAAGCTGGCAGATCCAAAAGGTAATTTGGTGTTAAAAGGGCCAATGTTAAAACTTTATGTCAGGGGATGGCACTGCCAAATGCAGCCTGATAATAGCATCATTAAATACAGACTAAAGTCTTATTTAAATTTACTTTCATCTCATCCCTGTCTATAAAACACAGGGATATATGCAAAGTGAATCTTTAATCCTCCGAATACATTTATCTGCTCTTGTTTTCTCTCCCTGTCAGCCAACCCGCTGTCTCTGGAAGTTCAGTTGGTGTCCAATCCTGCCTCATGCTGACACTTTTCTGCTCCTGCACATCAAAGACACTCATCACCCATTGGGTTCTTCCACGTGCCAATACTGTGCTAAGTAGCACGATACAGAGTGGACAAATTCAATGTTTTCATGGGTCATGCCCTTGAGGAACATAGATTTTTGTAGAAACAAAAGCAACCACAATTATGCGCCATTAAGACATTTTGGTTAACTACAGACAGCAGTACCATGGAGGTTCAATAAAACTACAACAGAGTAGAAAAATTTCTGTAACTAGTTACTTCATAGCCCCTGTGATATCATAGCACAACTGCTCACATGTTTGTGATGCTGATATAAACAAGCTCACTGCGCTGCCAGTCATTTGAAAGTAGACTGTACAGTCACATGAAAGTACATACAACTATGTACAGTACATAATACTTGATCATGATAATAAAACATTATGTTACTGGTTTATGTATCTACTAAAATTTTAGACCATTATTCTAGAGGGTATGCCTTCTACTTATAAAAATGTTTACTATAAAACAATGTGCTGAGCCATTCTGGCAGAAGCTGTGTACATCTTTTGTTCAATGGGTCTCTTGATTGCATTGATTCCACTTGTGCTTGAGTTAATCCTATGGCCCTAGGAACAATAGGCTATATCACACACATACACACACACACACAAATATACACAACATATGGCTGAGGTATGTATGTGTGCATGTGTGTATAAGCTAGGTTTGGGTAAGTACTTTCTATAATATTAGCACAATGACGATATTACCTAATGAGCACTTCTCAGAACATACCCCATCGTTAAGTAACACATGACTGCAATTACACTGTCCCCCGACAGCCTCCTAATTTAATGCCTGACTCGCTCCCTTTGCCCATGTCATAGCAGCGAAGCCTTTCCTGAGTAAAGTGTAGGAAGTGGCCTTCCCCTCAGGGAAGGACTGCTCATTCTCACTCTGCTCTACTTTACAACTGTCCACAGCACTCATCAGCACCTAACACGCATGCCTCACATTCCTGGTGTGTATGTTCTGCATAGGAATCTGCTGTCTGAAGAAGAGAAATGGCAGGTCTACAGGCACAGAGGAATGAAAACAAATTGTGTAGCTGCAATTGGGGTGACTGTAGAAAAGGACAGAAAATGAGGCTGAGGGAAGGAAACTGTGAAGGGCCTTGTAAGCCATTTACAGAAATTTGAACTTTATCTCAAAAGGTACTAACGGGAGAAGTCTTCATAGTATTTTTTGGAACTGGAGGGCTGGCCTCCAGGTGACAGGCCTCTCTACAGGACTCCACCAGGACAGGCTCAGGCCAGGCCCTGAGATAGCTATGGTGATCTCAGACTCCTGGAATTCACACTCCAGTTCTCTTCCACATGGATTGAGCAGAACTGCTCTAGGGAAAGCAAGTTGACTTGTGGTGAGCAGTCCTACAGACAGACCTGCATAACCCAGTGCTACAGCATCCAGCCAACAGGCAGCAAGGTGCTGTGGCCCACCAACATTCACAAGTGAGCTTGGAAGTGGACACTCTTAGCCCCACTGGGGCCTTGAGTTGACTGCAGCCTCAGCCAACTCAACTGCAGCCTTGGGAGAGACTCTGAGCCCGAAACAGCCAGCTGAGCAGCTCCCAGATTCCTCCCCTTCAGAAGCTGTGGGAAATAATAAATAGTTGTTGCTTTACACTGCTAAACTGGGGGAGAATTTGTTACGCAGCGATAGATCACTAACAATGCTTAATTCCCCGCTAGGAGCATGCAGTGACCCCTTGCCTTTGGGACAGACACTGGACTAGAGATGAGGGCTGTCCCTTACACAATGGCTACTAATCAAAGATATCTGTTGAAGTCAGGCAAAAAAAGAGGGGAACTTCAATTCCTCTGCTCCAAAGCCCAGCAGGTGGGAAGAATGCCAGGAACTTAGCTTCTCCCTAAGCAGGCAGATACAGCCCTCCCTTCCTCCTGCTTCCAGGGTTTGCAGCTCCCCCACACCTGGTGCTCTGGCCCATCCCATTCCCAGAGGTGCAGTAGAGATGGGACCATCAGTCTGTTTTACTGCCTCCCCTCCACTTAATTCATGAACTAATCAGAAGACTCTGCAGCCCGTCTGCACAACAATAACAGAGAACAGATGTATCAGGGCAGGTTTATCTCCTATTGGCACAACACCTGGAGGCTGACCTTTCTCTACTATATTTATTAAGTGTTATTAACACTCTTAAGAAGGCCTTGGGTGCCTAGGTTCCCAGTCAACCCAGACATGCCTTCACAGGAAGTCTTCTGAACATGCCATCATACAATGTGGCCTGCCAGGGGAGGCTCTAATGACAACCAGGTGGCAAAGGGGGGGTTTGGTCTGATCCCAACAATAACAAAAGTAATGTGCAAATACCCCCCCACACACACACATGGTGTGGCTGGAAGACCGTGGATTTTGGAGTCATGCATTCCTGAATCCTAGTTTCATCTCTACCATTTAGTTTTTGCCCCTGAGGGCAAGATATATCATTAGTCTGAACCAAGAATTCTGCCAGAAATGTTCACAGGTATAAATAAGAAACCACATGAAAGTGGTTCCAGATTCACAGGGACTAGAATAGAGCAGATACTTGGTAAAGATTTTTGTGCTAGAATGATAGTAAATGTCTCATCTCCATTCACCCCATCCAGGACACTGTAAAATCCCTTCTTTGTTGTGTGCATGTAGTAAGCTTTCCCAAATAGTACCTGTCACCATTGCCATGTTTTATACTTTATAAAGCACTTCCATATTAGTGAAATCATTAGATCCTAAGACAACCTTGTGAGGCCTGAGGAGCAGGGAATATGAGCCTGTTGTGGTCTAAATATGAAGGACCCATCAAAGACACATGCATTGACAGTTTGATCCCCAGTGCAGCAATGTTCAGTGGTGACAGCAATGTAGAGAGGTGACTGGATCCTGAAAGTGCTGATTTCATCAAGATGCAGAGCTGGATGGGCAATTAGGAGGTGAGGCCCAGTTAGAGGAAGTGGGTCAGTGGGAGCAAACCTTTGAAGAGTATTACTTGCTCCTGGCTCCCCTCCTTGCTGGTTCTTTCTGACTCTATCACCCTCTCTGCTCCTCAGCTTTCTGAGATAAGCAGCTTTCTTTCCCCATACCCTTCCACCTTGCTGTTTCTACCTTACCACAGACCTGAAAGCAATGAAGCACATTAACTGTGGACTGAAACCATGAGATAAAATAAATTTTTCCTCCTTTAAGTTGTTTTTCTCAGGTATTTGATCACAGAAACAAAAAACTGACTAAGCCAGAGCTCTAGTTTACCCAAGTAACATGGGTGAGTGTCTTAGCTACTGTATCTTGTTACTGAGATAAAATACCCAATACCCAAAGTTAAAGGGGAAAGAGTTTATTTAGCTCGAACGTTTGTAGAGATTTCAGCCCATAATCGCCTGGCTCCGAGGCCATGTGGCACATGGCAGAGGGCATCCCAGAGGGGAAACAGTTCATGGTGTCTACAGGGTAGCAAAAGCAACAAAGGAACCTTAACTGTGTCTTCTTGCCCTCTTTTTATCTTATCCAGACTACTTAGGGCAGGTAGCACTCACACCCTTAATCCTAGTGCCCTTGAACCTAGCACTGCACCATAAATCAATCCCAGCCTCACACACTCTAGATCCAGCCACCTCCGAAAAAGCCCCACTTCATTTGCATGAGGCTTTGGGGAGACATCTACACACAAGCTATAACAGTGAGAAAGGGAAGAGTCAGGACCAGAGCCAAGGGGCTAGGGCAGTAACGTAGAACCTTTTAGAGACACATGCCCAAAGTGCAACCCAAAACCCACTTATTTATCACAGAGTGCCAACACTGCAATTAAATCTGAATACTGAGATTTTAGTTGATAGAAAACAACTCATACATTAACATCTTTTGTCTTAAAAGAAAAACAACACGTGTGCCATAGGCTTGCCACCACTGCTTTAGGCTAATTCCCAGTCTGACCCCAGCTGTACCTCTCAAGCACTTCCTCCTACTTCCCTTCACCACAGATTTCGCCACTTAGGGGACCTTTTTGAATGACTGGTGTATGGTTTCATGTGTATATGTATATGTCTAGATTCTTCAACTGATGGAAGATTCTCAAAAGCTGGAGACCTGGGCTTGTCAGTGAATAGTGCAGAAAAAACACAGGCCCAGGGACTTGTTCTAGAAAACTGGATGAGGAGATGCATATTACAGGGTTATCTTTGAAAACCAACTTAAAATAAGTTCGAAGTGCTGAAATCATAAGTCCTCTGGAATGCTTAGGGCAGAGAAAGGTAGGGAAGGAGGGTCTGTTGGGTGTCCTCATTGACCTATCTGCCCCTAGCCCCATCTTTCTTCTCTCCTGCCTCAGTGGCAGGTATAAGACTCATGCCAGAATCAACTAGGACCTCTGGTGTCATTTAAGTTTCCACTCATTCATGCATTCATTCTTTCACATTCACTCACCCTCAGCTGGGCTCCATATAGGCCAGCAATCCTTCTGCTGGTCCCTACCTTCACAGCCCCTGACTCTTCACTCTTCTCAGCCCCCAGCCATCCCTGTTGTCCTCACTCTCAGCAGATTACCTTGCCTCTCTGTTCACAGACTATCTCAAGTCCCACACTGTGGTAGTTAATTTTATGTGTCAACTTGGTAGGCTTAGTTAAGCATGAGTCTACATGTTGCTCTGAAAATATTTTTCACTGTGATTAACATTTAAAGTAGCAGAGTTTCAGTAAAGATGAGTAATCCCCATAATGTGAGTAAGCCTCATCTAATTAGTTGAAGGCCTGAAGAGAAATAGACTAAGAGAATCCTGCTAATGGGGCGGGGGGACCATTAATTCTGTCTCTCTAGAAAACCCTGACTAATGCATAGCCCTCTAGCCCTAATGCCACTCTCCAGAAATCTGTTCCGCAAACTCCTATCCCTCTATCCTTCAGCCTATGGTCAAAGGTGAGGCTTTTCCTGACTCTGACAGGTAGAGCACTTATATTAGGCTCAAGTATCCTCAGACCCTGAGCATCCTTCCAGTGTGCTATACTTGGCTCCATCCAATGGTTCTATCAGCTGCAGTTCTCAAGGGTCTAATTCTGATGGTTGTTTTTTCTGTTTATTCCCATTCATGTGGTATTATTTTCCTTTTTGCTGTTGATGTCATAATTCTAAATTATAAGCTCATTTTCAGTGAATCTTTATCTTCAGGAGTCCTTTGCTGTTAGGGCTGAAAGTTGTCAATTTGAGGGGTATAGTTTTCTTTCCAACAGAAACTCCAGGACCATTATTATCTTGTGGTCACTTTTTACATAGACATCTCAACTTCATTCTTGGGTCAGCAGGAAGTATAACCTTAAATCTCAAACCCTTTAAGGGTGCCCCATGGATATAAATATCCTGTGGACTGCTTTTTCTTCCTCAGAGCCTAGGCTATCACCTTATATCTATTATAATCCCCATTTCACTGAGGTCATGACTTTGGGGGCCTCATGCTTATATGAGGTTCTCACTGCTAACTCTTGCCTTACACGGTTCCAAGACCTTACTTTTTTCCTCTTGTTTGGTAATAAAATCCAAATCTCTTGAATCCCAAGACAAGCAACACCCAACTTCCTCCTCCAGGCTGCCCAGGATCGATTTACATACTCACCACTTTGTTTTTCACTTCTCTTCATTCTTAGCCCCTGGTGATTTTCTTTAATTTTCTTCTTGTTCAGCTACCTTCTAAAATGTTCACTACTATATTTTGTCCAGCATTGTCTGTTATGTTGTAGGAGGGGACTTTCAGTTTATTCACTCGACCATAGTGCCAGTTGAAACCTGCTGTAGTTTGTTTGTCAGCACATTCATCTGCTCCTGCTGGACCCACTAGCTTCTTGAGGGAGTGCAGTCAGCAAATTCACTGGATTCAAAGCTTGTCTCTGCCACTTAGCAGCTATGGAACCTTGGGGTAGGTTACCTAATCTCTACGCATGTAACAGTTTGCCTATCTAAAGATGATAACATTAGCACCTACAGCTGTGATGATTAAGTAAAATAATACACACATAAAATTTCAAACAACAGGCACATGATCAACACTCAATACCTGTTATTGTTGTTAGGATAGCATGCAACAGATTGGCACTCTGCAGATGTGGATTGAATTTTATTATTTTCAACTTTATATCCTCATTTCCTAGCACAGTAATGCTAGGAAACCATGCATCATTTAATGCATGTTTCATGAGTTGATATGGCCAGAGGACTAGATGAGTAAATAATGAATCAACACTTGTATCCATTTTCCCTCCAGTCCCAAGGGAAGAGGTACCCTTTACCTGTATAAGGCCTATCCCTTCCTGCCTCTTCCTGCTTCTCTCTAACATATTCCAATTCCCTCTCCCCTTCTCCCCAGAATATAATATACCTTCATTTCTTCCATGCAAAACATACACTCTCCTTTGACTGTATCTCCTCTAACTACCTGTCCTTACCTACCAACCAAGTTCAGCTTCTAAGCCAACTTATTTCTTGACTTCCCCAAACTAGGTTGAATGTCATTCCCCATGAACCACTGTTTCCTACCTTAATTCCCATCCTGGCCCTCCTGCATGTAACAAAGAATGAGAAATACATGCCTTCTCTTGGTGTTCCTGGTATCTGGCACCAGATCCTAGCACCTTGTAGGTATTCAACAAATGCCTATTAAGGAAACAAATGACTAGAATCCAGTGAAGAAACAATATGCAATATTACCTCCACTTCCAGCAACAGAAAAATATAAAATAAAAAGGGAAAAAAGACTCTTCAATAGGCATAGCCTAGTCAACTGTGAGATAACCTAAGTGAATCAGTTGCTTGCCAAAGTTTCAAGTTAGATTTATCTTCATAGCTGCTCTAAGGAATGGGCTCAGAGAGGAGAGAGGCTGACCATGGGGCTGAGGAGGGCTCCATGAAAAGCATACACTTTGACGTAGTCAACTCCCTGTCCTACCAATTATAGCTATGAAGCCGCCTTGAACAAACCAGTCTCTCAGAGCTGCTGGTTATCAACCTACAAAATGAGTAGAAGGGTGGTAGTACTCTTTAGCTTTATTATCTCACAAGGGGTTGTGAGAAACAATGCATGTATGTACTCTTTGAACTGTAAAGTGAAACCCAAATGTTATTTAATATCTTTAACATCTCTGTAGTTCTGTCTTCTTTCTCTCCCAGCTTCAAATTAACCCTATCATATTGGCTTTGGCCTAAAATTCTCTCCCTGTCTTAATCTGTTTGTACTGCTCTAACAAAATATCTTATACTCGCTAGCTTTGAAACTACAGAAATTTATTTCTTATAGTTGTAGAGGATGGGAAGTCCAAGATCAAAGTGCCTGCAGACTTAGTGTCTGGTGAAGTCCTGCTATCTGGTCCACAGGTGGTATCTTCTCCTTATCTCCTTACATTGTAGAAGGAGCAAGTCAGCTCTCTGGGTCTGCTTTTATGAAGGCACTAATCCCACACATGAGGATGGCGCTCTCATGACCTAATCACCTCAGAAAGGACTCACCTTCTAATACCATCACATTGGTGATTAGGTTTTTACATGCGAATTTTGAAGGAATACAACATTCAAACCATAGCATTCCATTCCTGGGCCCCTGAAATTCATGACCTCCTCACATACGAAATACATTATTTCCTTCCCAATACCTCAAAATTCTGAACTCAGTCTAGTATCAACTCTAAAGTCCAAAGTCTCATCTTTATATCATCTAAATTAGATATGGGTGATGCCCCACCACATGGCTTTGCTGTATAAAACATCTTTGGAAAGTGGGGTGAGTGGGCAACCCACTTCCTGGTCCCCCTTCTGTCTCTCTTAAGCAGAAGCTTTCTTTCTCTCAATAAATTTTTCCTACTCTTAAAAAATAAATAAATAAATTAGATATGGGTGAAACTCAAAGTATAATTCATCCTGAAGCAAGCTGTTCTCTGACTGTGAAATCAAACATGTTATATGTTTCCAAAATTCAATAGTAGGACAGGCAGGACATTACCATTCCAAATGGAGAAACAGTGTAGAAGAAAAGGATAATGGGTCCAAAGCAAATCCAAAATGTTGAGGTTTAAGAATATACTTGCCTCAATGCTCTGCCCATTGTCAAGGGGCAGAGTTTTTGCTTTCCTGACAGACAGGATCAGGGGCTGTGCCCCCAAGGGCATCCCTAACTCCATGGCTTTACTGGTCTGGGGTTCAGAGAAATGCCCTGCACCCTTGCTTCCCTGGGCATTTCTCTAGTGGGTTTTTTTCTGGTGGCCCTGACCCCAAAGCAATTTTCCACTTGGGCTCTGGGGATCTTCTAGACATCCCTGGATATCTAGATGGGGCTAGCCACATTCCAGTCTTCTTGGGTGCTGTGCACACTTTACCATGGCCTGCTAGAGCAGCCGCTGGAGCATGGGGAGCAGACCCTTGAGAGAGCACCAAACAGTGAGTATCAAGGTCCTACAGGTGCCCATGTCCCCTCCTTTGAAATCATTTTGTACCCTGGCACTCTGCGTTTATGACAGAGAAATACTTCTGATGATCTCAATAATGCACTTAAGGTCATTTTTCTATTGTCTTAGACAATAGGGCCTAGATTCCATTGAGATGGCTGATCACCATCTATCTCCTTAGCAAACAGTTGCTGGGTAACACCTTTGGTTTTCCTCTCTCTAAACTGCTTTCTCATTCTTTACAATACAGATAGGCTGAGAGTTTTCTAAACCTTTGAGTTCTCTTTCTCTTTATGAACAATTGTATCTTTAGCTCTCTTTTCTCACATTTTACTATAAGAAGCCAAGCCACACCTTCAACATTTTGTTTAGAAATTTCCTCAGCCAAATATGCACTCCGTCACTTACAAGTTCTACCTCCCAAAAAGCACTAAAACATGAATATGCTTCAGCTAAGTTGTTTGTCACTTTTTAATAAGAATGGCCTTTCCTTCATTATCCAATAACATGTTCCTCATTTCTGTCTGAGATCTCAACAGAATGACCTTAACTATCCATATTTCTATGACTGTGTTTATGACCACTTAGGTACTAAGACTGAGGTTTCTCTGAAGCCCTCTTTTTTTTTCTTTTTAAAATTTTACTTCAACAGAACTATGCTTACAGAAATATACTCATATTGGTTAACAAAATGCAATTTAACTTATCCCACACAATTTCAACCAAAACTTGGTACATAGTTTAAGATTTTAAAAAGGATTTGCAAACTGGTTTATTTTTATCTATTACAAATGTATAAAAGAGCCTCCATCAAATGCTGCTAAAGAAGGCAGCAAAAAGCTTGAGAAATAAACCTTTGGTCTGACTCAGAAAAATAACAAGTATTGCACTGTAAAGTTTATAAACTTGGTGCAACAAAAACGTTGTAATGTTACAATGCCAGTTCACAAAGTGCAGTAGCCTACAGATGTGGAAGCAGGTGGGAGGGAGCCTATGTACACATGTGAAACTATAAAACCCATCTGTTTTATTAACATTGTATGTAGATTATAAATCTACACAAACCAAGATTCAGATAATTTCTCAAATCTGAATTAACACTATCAGCTCACTTCAACTGCTGAGGCCAATAAGAGACTTTACTTTTAAGCTTTTCTAATCTATGCAAAGAAGAAAATTAAGCTTCTTCCTCAGCTTTTCAGTCCAGAAGTGACAGTACTCTATAGACAAAGTATTCCTTCCACTGTCAACATTCATGGGGTGACATGCAATGAGGTCAACTTGAGTTTTAATTTATATCAGCACTCAAATGCAAATAGTCCCCAAAGTTAGTGAGCACATGACTTTAGAAGTGCCTCTAAAAATAAAATATCCTTCTTGGAAGATTAGAGTAAAACAACCAGTCATAGTTATAAGAAGCCTTAGCAAGACAATTCAGTCCCTTCTGAATTGTGCTTCAACAAAAAAGCAGCCCGCAAATAAGCAGCTCTGAAAAAAAGAGGAAAATATATAACTTAAAATATCTTGAAAACCAAAGTGAATACAGATTCAAAAAAATTAAGAGATGTTTCCATAAGACTACCTAGGATTAGGCTTAAATATATTCTAGTATTTCAAGTTTATCATTAGTTACTAAACATCAGCTTACAAATAGCATGTTCATTTTTTGTTCCTTTATCAAAAGGGAAATTCTAGCTTCAGTTCTACTGCAGGAGGGAAGGACTAGAAAATAAAAAGATTCTAACAGCTCTACACAAACATCATATTTTGGAAATGGAAGAACTCCCAATTGGACCAGAAGTTCTGATCACACTCTGATCCCTCAGCAGGATCATTATTAAGAGTACATTCATAGGGCCAGGGATTTAGCTCAGTGATTCTGGCTCCTGCCTCAAAAGTGCAAGTTCCCGAGTTCAGTCCCTGGTACCAAAAGAAAAGAAAAGAAAAGAAACTTATTAAGAGTACATTCATAGCAATGTGGTCATTTTCCTAACATGTACCTCCAAAGTCTCTCCCCACGTCCACACTTTACTCTGTTCCAAAAGCTGCTTCTACAGTTTTAGGTATTTATTATATAGCAGCAACTCCCCTTTTTGGTATCAACTTTCAGTCTAATCCATTCAGGCTACTGTTAAAAAATACTCTATATTGAGTGAGTTATAAACAACAGAAATTTATTCTCACATTTCTGGAAGCTGGTAAGTCCAAGATCAAGGCACCAGCAGTCAGTATCTGGTGAGGACTTGCACTCTGATTCATAAACAGTTCCTGGTTGCTGTGTCCTCATGTGGTGAAAAGACACAGCATCCTCTGGGCCCCCTTCAATAAGGGCACTAATCTCATGCAGGCAGAGGCCTCACCACTTAACCACCTCCCAAAGACTTTCCTAATACCATCACGCTGGTGATCAGATTTCAACATTTAAATTCTGAGGAGAAAACCACATTGCCTCAGACCATAGCCTCCCCCAATGACAAAGTCTCTCATTGCACAAAATTTAAAATTAGACATAAAATCCCAAATATGTGCACAGTGTGAGGGAAAACACAACAATTCAAATTCATTATAAAGAAAGTATAACCTGTCGGTCAGTCTCTGGTGGGATTAGCCAGTGGTAGTTCTTTATGATTATGGATGAAGCAAGGCCAGAGAAGAGAGACAGCTTGCTGTGGTGATAGGACTGGAAAACAGTTTGCCACTAAAAGAGGGAAAAGTCTTCAGAAAGGACGCCTGGAGCCAGACGGTGAACTTGGGTTGACTTCCCAGTTTTGCGGAGGGTCAGCCCTCATTAACTTTCACTGTGTGGCATAAACAGATGCTTGGGAGTTGAGGTCATTTTATCATGCCACTGTCACCTGGGCAGTTCTGTGCTCAAGAATTTGGGAAGATTTGTGTGTATTTGTTTTATACGCCATGCCTTTGCTATAAAGGAGGATCACTGTGCTCCTCCTGCTTCCCTATCACACCCAGGGGGGCTACAAACCTAGTCAGTATTTCAATGACTACTTACTGACTGGTTAATTGCAGCAGCTCTTTGGGGTCTAGCAACAAAAGTTGGGGCCTTGTCAGAAAGACCTCGCTCAAATACATAGGCTTAGGTGTCATCTAGAAATGAGAGGGAAATTCCTCAGCCTGTTGCCACCATGTTCAAAGATTAATTTGTTAGACGATGTATTGGTTAACCTGAGAGGCAGCTTTAGTGGTCCCCAAGCAGGGAGAAGAGAAGCATTACTTTTGAGCTGATGGTAGAGCCTTTGTCCACAATGGAACGTCTCACACATGTTGTCATCTCTACTGTACACAACCCAGGCACATTACACTCTTTGCAGATCCTTGAAAGCACCAGGCTCCCGAGGAAGATTCTGAGGTTGACTCCCATCCATTCTACCCCTTTCTCAGTGTGTAACAGCAGCATAGATTAGGACTGAACCCTGCTCCAAGAATGAGTCCTGATTAGCCTGTGTAAGTCAGAGTCCAGCAAACCGTGGCCTGAGGGCCAAACCTAGCCAGCACCTGTTTGGATGTCGGTGGTGGAGGATTGGGGGTGGCACGGTCTGTGAGTGAAGGATGATTTCTTACATTTTTTAAGGGTTGGGAAAATTATAAGAAGATACTTAGTGACATAAAATAGTTTAATTTTTATATCACATTAAAATATTAATATCCATTAATAAAGGTTTATTGGAACACAGCCATGCTCATTCATTTATATATTGTCTATAGTTGCTTTTGTTACAGAGGCAGTTAAGAAACTCCAACAAAGACTGTAGGCTCACAAAACCTAAAACACTTACTCTCTAGCCCTTTATGGAAAAAGTTTGCTAACCCTCGAACAGGTCAATCATAGTAATCCCATTTCCCTTACTGGGGTTTTGGGTTTCTCCTTAAGATCCTAGACTAAGCCAGTCAGAGTAAGCATCTCCCATGACAATAATCAGTTCAGTGTGGTTAGTGATCCAAATTGGCCCATTAAGACTTGAGTGGAGAGGATGCTGTCTGACTGTCCTCATTCTCCTGCTAGACTTGGGAAAAAGTACTATTAATAGCTCACAAGAGGAGGTACAGAAAATTCTCAGGATGAAGCTGATGATGTGGACAGCAGAGCAAAGAGCTAGGAAGAGTGGGAGTTCCTGCCACAATTGCTGAGTGCAGAATAATAATCAATGCTGACACACACCCACTGCTAGAGGTCCCTTTGTGGAGCTCAATCTATTTCCTTATTGCATTAGCTGCTTGGAGTTTGATGTCCTGTGAGTTGCAGCCAAAAGCATCTCTTGAACCTGGCCCTTTGCATACACTATTCTTCTTGGTCAGAAAATTTCCCGCTCCCCATCTCTTGTCCAACTAACATTTACTCATCTTTTAAGATCCAAAACAAACAGCAAGGTCATAGGAAGGTCATCTGTGATCTCCTACAGTAGGTAATAACCCTGTGCTCTATGCCACCCCATTCACAGCACACTGGCTGCTTCTTCTGTAACATACATCACTTATCTATTGTTATGTGTCTTCCTCACTAGTCTTCATGTAGCATTAAAGCCAAGACTATGTCAGTTGTATTCTCCACTGTAACCTAAGTGCCCAGCACAGGACCTAGCAATTAGCAGCTAACTTAACTGCCTAAAGAGCAACATTACCTAGAACATGTTTCATACAGTGCTAGTGTCTCAGAAGATGTTGTTAAGAAAGGCACCAAGACATTCCTATTTCTGCCTGTTGGAAATGAATGAAGAACAGATGATTATGCTCAGCTGCCCCTCTCTCTTCCCTCTGGGATATTTCACTCTAGGGTCTTGTATGGCCTATATTAGTCAGCCACCCTATGGTTATTGGGAGTTCCAGGTATGAGATCTAAATGATTTAGAGAAACAAAGCTAAGCAGCTATGTTTACTATGGGATTTCTCAGAGATCTAGTCACCATGCTGATCCTGGGAGTGACACGGGAGATGGGAAATGTTAGGGCTATGATTTTGAGCCTGTAAGAGGTGAGTATGATATGCAGCATATCCCAAATCTGTTTGCTGATGGTACCTTTTCTCTACACCAAGCAACATTTTACCAGACTTTAGAGTTAAAAACTTTTATGTATGTAAAACTTACTGACTTACAGCCTTTGGGGAAAGGCAAATGCAGAGGCAATGCATTAAGAAGTCTTCCAAAGTACACAGCATAAACTACCTAGTTTCCTAATGAGCTTCTGAATCACAGCTGTTGGGCATAGGGGCCTCCCCAGTCCTCAGGATGAGAAGGTGAGGCAGACAACCAGAGGTGGATTAGAGGGAGGTCTGGCACCACTGTCTACTCCACTGCACTGAAGAGTGTGGGACTCCTGCTGGAGGGGCACAGGTGGTGCTGCATTAAGCAGTAAAGGTTGCCCGGGGGTCATCTGGAGGCCAAGAGCAGCCTCAGTTGGCATCTTTAAACCTAACTCCTACTCCTGGGTGGAGAGATGAAAGTGTCTTTTAAGCTTGGTTTGTTGGCTAATGGAGAGAATTCCTCCAGTGAAGGGGGTGCCACAGCGATGCCACTTATTCTGCATGATTCCCCCTCTGCTGGTTTTATATTAGTCTCCACACTGTAAATCTGTAAACTGTAAGGAATTCACAAAGTCTCTTATGAAACACTGCCAAGGGGAGCTCGAATGAAGAAGCCAGAGGCTTCAGTTCCCTTCATGCTTTCTGGACACATCAAGTGTGGGGTGGGGTGGGGGGGACCTGCCCCCTGATGCCCAGAGGGAAAGAATCTCATGGAGTCCACATGTCCCCCATTCAAACCCTCCCCAGACAGCTGAGACATGGTAACAGCCCTCTGATTACTGGGGGAGGACTGATGGCTCTATGCCCAAGAGAGAAAACTAGTACTTAAATGTCACTCTCCTGCTTTCTGGAGCTTAGGTCCTATTTTGAAACACAGAAAATAGAATGTACGGTCAGGGAGACTGAGGTTTCACTGCTTTCCGTCTGACCCTGAGAGCTCGTCTCCCTTTTATAGCTGTGGAGGTGGACATATTCTCTGCAAAGAGAGACTAACAATTGCTAAACCCTCCTGGCCACCCACTGTCCTTGGTATTTGCTTCTCATCCATCCTCCTAGTGAGACAGGTGGCACTCTTACGTACATTCCACAGAGAGTACCTGAAGTTCAGAGGAGGTAGAGAACTTGCCCAAAGACACATCCCAAGAGGTAAAGCTGGGATTCAGCAGAAGCCCAGATTCCTTCCAGTAGGCCAGGCCACCTTTTAGAAGCCCCAAGGCAGGTATCATAACCCAGTAGACAAAAACCTTTGTCCTACTTGGTGGCCCTCTCCATTTCTCTCTTCCCAGAGGCTGCTTCCAAAGAGCCCATTATATCTTTACCAGGCTGGTGCCTCCCAGTGACCGAGGGCATGCCTCCAATGGCCTCTTGGGCCACTGTGGGAGTCTCTTTCCCTGATCAAAGAGAGGCAGCTCTATTAATGCTGCCACTCTGTCAGTGAGAAAAGATACTCATGGGCCATTGAGCTGATGAGCATACACTCTGTCCACTCAAGAGTAAATTCTGAACCTCCTTTAAGAGCAAAAAAATCAGCTCCACTGAACTGTGTTCTTCAGCAGGAATTGAGCTGAGCATGGCTTGGCATTCCTGCTTCAGGTGTTCAGTGCAGTGGGAGGCCAAGGTGGAAAAGGAGATCAGTTATCTAGGCTGTATAAAGCCTGCAAGGAATCTGCCAGGGACACCCTCACCTGTGTAACAGCCTGTCTTAGTCAGATTCCCATTGCTGAATAAAATACCTGACATCCCCAACTTAAAGGAAGGGAGACTTATTTGGCTCATGGTTTCAGAGGATTCAGTCCATGGTTATCTGGCTCCAAGGCAGGAACATCATGGTGGAGGGACATGGCAGAGCAATGCTGCTTAGTTCATGGCAACTGGGAAGCAGAGCAGGTTGAAAAGAGTGCCAGAGAGCAAAGGGCCAGGAACCAGATACAGTACCCAAAGTCATGCCTCTATGACCCACCCAGACACACCCAGAAGCGTGCTTTACTAATTCACTAAGTAGCTCTAAGCCAAACAAGTAACAATCCAGCTTAACTGTCATAGAGTATTAGCATCTGGATGAGGTACCATACTTACTACTTTGTAAATAACAATGTCCAGGAGTCTTGGTGTCAGATTCTGAGCATCAGGTCCACTACAGATCAATGGAAAATCTGGGAGACTCCCAGGGTGAGACCATTGGGGTCCATTTGCATGAGAGACTAAGAAGCCTCTGGAAAATAAATGTCTCCAAAGAGAAAAGGCAGTAATGGTAAACTTGGTTTAAGAGCTTAAGAAGAACAGGCAGCAAGAGAAATGTCTTTGAGTTCAATATGGCTCATGGTCCTCACATTACCCTTTGAGTTAAGGTCTGGAAAGCATGCAATAAAGAAAAATCAAAACAAGTGAGAGGCTTGTTTCAGAATACTGGACACATGAGGCAACCTGGCTTCCGTCCTTCAATAGTGGAGTGTGGCATGGGAAGCTAGGGAATATTTTATACACATTAGGACACCACAGAGGACATAAAGGTCAGGAATTAGACATAGGCACAGAGTCACTGGGATCCATGGAGGGACAAGAGCAAGCTAAGGTATGGGATCTTGACAATTTTGCTGGAGGGTGGGAGCATAGTATAGAGAGTAGGCACATGACACACATTTGATGAATGACAACATACATTCAAACACTGGAACTGCAAACACGACATTGCAACAGCATTGCCATCCATTGGTTTCCCGTGGTGTAGGTAACCAAGAACATCATCATCCTGGGGGAAGTGGCATCATTTCTTTCTTATGGAGGACACTACATTTACATTGTTTAGTTCCAGCCAAGTCTGGAGTATCGCACCTAAGACAGAGCTTCATAATGCCGAGAGAGAACACCTCTCTCCTAATGCCAATCCAAGCAATTAATGATTGTCACTTTTGGCAAGGCACTAAATCTCCCAAGTTACAGTTTACTTATGTAAATGATGACAATAACAGTTTTCCCACCAGGTTATCATGAAGATTAAAGATAACAAAATGTCCTGGGCCCAAAATGGCCAACTCTGCTTGGAAGGCAGGAGAACAAGGCCAATCACATTTTCTGTTAGCATGGAAATGAAAGCCATCAAGAAGCTCAGGGGCCTCAAAAGCAGTTTATTTTTCCTAAATAGTTTTCACTGCTCATTTGCTTAGTAAACTCTTTTTTAATAGAGTTAGGTCTTCCTTCCCCAGGGCTTCTAACTAGCTGGCTGTGCTATTAGCACTTGCCTGTGCTATTAATGCCCACCCACTGGCTGGGTTGGTATGTTTCTTGCTGAAGACTGTGGACTGCAAAGGCTCTGCCTTCTTCACCATTCTGTCCCCAGGGTCTGGCATGGTCCTTGGTCATAGACAGTCTCAATAACTATGTTTTGAAAGAACAGGTTTTGAACCTCTGCCCTAACCAACTCCAAATTACTACAGTCCAAATTAACAAGGTTTCAGTGTAATTAAAACTGACATTTTTTTGCAGTTCAGATTCAGATGTTTTACTTCAAAGGATATCACCAAGAAAGTAAAAAGACAACCCATTTAATGGGACAAAATGTTTGCAAATTATATATATGATAAGGGATGTATATCTAGAGTCTGTAAAGAACTCTTACAACTTAATAGTAAAAGACAACCCAATTAAAATGAGCAGATCTGAACAGACTTTCAAAGAAGATTTACAAATGGCCAATAAGCACATGAAAAGATGTTCAACATCATTAATAGGGAAATGCTGATTAAAACCACACAAGACAAAACCACATAAGATAGGACTTGGAGAAGTTAACATGCTCACACGTTGCTGATGGGAATGAAAAATGGTATACCCATTTCAGAAAACTGTACTTCCCCAAGTGATTATCATATGATCTAGCAATGCAACTTCTTTATATGTATCTAAGAGAATTAAAAACATGAAACCATGTGTTCACATAAAAGCTTGTATATGAATATTCATAGAAACACCACAGTAGCCAAAAAGTGGGGGGGAAATATCTATGAACTAAATGAAGAAAATATGGTATATCCATACAATGGGATTTATTCAGCAAAAAAGGGACGAAATACTGATGCCTGCTGCAATATGGATGAACCTTGAAAATACTAGGCTAACTGAAAGAAAGCAGACACAAAAGACTATATATTGTATTACTTATACAAAAGGTCCAAAATGAGCACATTTATTACAGAAACCGTACACTAATGGTTACCTGGGGCTGGAAGGGATGCAGATATTAAGGAGTGATAGCTAAAGGTGTGGGGCTTGTTTATGGGGTGCCGAAAATTTACTAAAAGTGACTCTAGTGATTGTTGCACAACTTTGAATGTGCTAAAAAAAAACCCCACTGAATTGGACACTTTAAATTAGTGACTTGTGAGACAGGCAGGTCTGTGCACGCCCTACCGAGGTCCTGAGTCATGCGGAAGACACCGAATCAGCCCGCTGCAGACAGGCAGGTCTGTGCATGCCCTACCGAAGTCCTGAGTCACGCGGAAGACACCGAATCACCCCACTGCAGACAGGGAGCCACCTGATTCCACATAACAAAGTTGCAGAGGACACCAGACCACCAGAACAAGGTACTGAGTCCCACTGTTCCCGGCCAAGAGGTAGGGGCTTCTGAGCCATCATCCCTCTGCTCCTGGTCCAGAGGAAGGGGCTTCCTGGTCACCATCCCTCCCGCTGCTCCCAGCCAAGAGGAAGGGCTTTTGGGCCACCTTCTGTCCTGCTGCTCCTGGCCCAGAGGAAGGGGCTTCTGAGCCACCATCCCTCGGACTGCTCCCAGCCCACAGGAAAGGGCTTTTGGGTCACCATCCTTACCATTGCTTCCGGGCCCTGTCCCACCTCACCCACCTCAGAGGAGGTAATCCGTACAGGTGCTAACAGCCCCCTGCCCCAGTCGAAATGAGAAAACACATAAATAAGTCTCAAAACCAGACTTCCAGATCACCTACAGCAACCCCAAAGGGAAATGAGATGGACCATTCTGATACTCAACCACCTGGACCCACTGAACTGGCAACAAAAGGGGATCTGGAAAAAATGAAATCAGAAATAATTTCTCAGATAACAGGAGAAATTGTGCCCTTAGTGCAACACATGATTAATAAATCTAGAGAGGAGCTCAGGAACATGATGCAATCCCAACATAAGAAACAAATGGAATCCATAAAACAGATGCAAATAGATTTCCAGGACATGAAAAACTCCATTGAAAGGCTACACAGCAGAATGAGCCAGTGTGAGGACAGAATTTCAGATATAGAAGATAAGATTGCAATTAGTGACCAGGAAAAGAAAAATTGCTTCCAAATTATAAGGGAACATGAGAAATCAATCCAGCAGCTGCTAGATGATGCAAAGAAGAATAACACAAGGCTGATTGGGCTAAATGAAGAAACAGGAGAGAGTGCAGATGACATAAAAAATCTCTTCACAGAAATAATGTCAGAAAACTTCCCAAGCAGGGGAAAAGAGCTTGACATACAGATAAGTGAGGCATATAGGACTCCAAATAGCCTTGATCAAAAACGTCTACACATAGGGATATAATTGTTAAGATTCCAGAAACACAACAGAAGAACAAAGTTCTCCAAGCAGTCAGAGAAAAGAAACAAATCACATACAAAGGAAAGCCCATCAGAATCACAGCAGACTTCTCAACACAAACAATCAAGGCAAGAAGAGCTTGGAGTGACATATTCCAAGCCCTAAAAGAAAACAACCTCCAACCGAGATTGATGTACCCTGAAAAACTATCTTTCAAAATGGATGGAGAAATAAGATACTTTCATGACAAAGAGCACCTTAGGAACTTCGTGAAGACCAAACCAGCACTCCAAAGAATTTTACACAATAGCCTAGGAACAGACATTGAGGATCACAACCCCAGGAAGCAAAGCAGAATGAACCCATCTGGCATGACAAGAAATTAAATGTAAAGGGGGAGAACCCAACAAAAACAAAAAGTCATGACAATGACAAGTCAATACCTTTCAGTTATAACCATCAACGTTAATGGTCTCAATTCACCAATCAAAAGAAACAGACTGGCAGAATGGGTCAAGAAGCAAAATCCAACAATATGATGCATACAAGAAACACACTTCATTCAAAAGGAAACTCATAGACTGAAAGTTAAAGGGTGGAAAACAATACTGCATGTGACAGGAACCCCCCAAAAAGCAGGAGTAGCTATCCTCTTTGCAGATCAAGTAGATTTCAAACCAACACTGATTAAGAGAGATGAAGAAGGACACTACATCCTTGTAAAGGGAAGAATCCAAGAGGAAGAGATGACAATCATAAATATCTATGCACCAAACACTAGTGCACCCAACTATATAAAACAAATACTAACGGACATGAAAAGCCATATATGCACTACTACAACTGTAGTGGGGGACCTCAACACCCCACTGTCACAAATAGATAGATCAACTAGACGAAAAATAAGTAATGAAATACTAGAACACAATCAAACTCTTGAACAAATGAACTTAACAGATGTTTACAGAGTCTTCCACCCCACAAAATCAGAATACACATTCTTCTCAGATGCACGTGGGTCATTCTCAAAAATAGACCACATACTCACACATAGAACATGTTTAAGGAAGTGCAAAGGAATTGAAGTTATCCCCTCTATATTATCAGACCATAGTGCCATGAAATTGGAGATCCATAGCAAAAGAAACTCAAAAAATTTCATAAGCACATGGAAATTGAACGACACACTTCTGAATAACCAATGGGTCACAGAGGAAATTAAAGAAGAAATCAGACAGTTCCTTCAATTAAATGACAATGACAATACAACATATTGGAATCTATGGGACACAATGAAAGCTGTCTTACAAGGGAAATTCATAGCAGTGAATACGCATATTAGGAAAACAGAAAGAGCCCAATTAAACAACCTGATGCTGAACCTCAAGCTTCTAGAAAAAGAAGAGCAGGACAACCCCAAAGCTCATACAAGGGAAGAAATTATAAAGATCAGAGGAGAAATCAATGCAATGGAGACTAAGAGAATGATACAAAAAATCAATGAATCCAAGAGTTGGTTCTTTGAAAGAATCAACAAAATTGATAAACCTTTAGTCAACCTTGTCAGAAAAAGGAAAGAAAAGGCCCAAATCCATGCAATTAGGAATGAAAAGGGTGAAACTACAACAGACCCAGCAGAAATCCAGAGGATCATCAATACCTACTTCCAGAACCTATACACCAATAAGATGGACAACACAGAAGAAATGGACAGATTCCTAGATACATATGAATTACCAAAGTTGAATGAAGAAGACCTAAAAATTCTGAACAACCCAATATCAACCAATGAAATTGAAAACGTCATTAAAAACTTATCACCTAAGAAAAGTCTGGGCCCTGATGGCTTAACTGCTGAATTCTACAAGACATTTAGAGAGGAACTGCTACCACTACTGTATAAACTCTTCAATGAAATTGAAAGGGAAGCAATACTCCCAAATTCCTTCCTGGAAGCAAGCATCACCTTCATCCCCAAAGCAGAGAAAGACCCAACTGAAAAAGAGAACTATAGGTCAATCTCACTAATGAACACAGATGCAAAAATCCTTAATAAGATACTGGCAAACAGAATGCAGAAGATCATCAAGAAGATCATACACCCTGATCAAGTGGGATTCATCCCAGGGATGCAGGGATGGTCCAATATATGAAAATCAATTAATGTAATACACTATATCAATAGAGCCAAGGACAAAAACCATATGATTATCTCCATAGACACAGAAAAAGCATTTGACAAAATCCAACATGCATTTATGATAAAAACCCTACAAAAAATTGCAATAGATGGTCTCTACCTCAAACTGATAGAACCCATCTATGAAAAACCAACAGCCAATATCATACTAAATGGTCAAAAACTGAAATCCTTCACACTCAAATCAGGAACAAGACAAGGATGTCCACTATCACCACTCTTGTTCAATATAGTTCTGGAAACATTAGCCACGGCAATCAGACAAGAGAAAGAAATAAAAGGAATAAAGACAGGTAATGAAGAAGTCAAATTGTCATTATTTGCAGATGACATGATACTCTATATAGAAGACCCCAAGAACTCCACCAAAAGTCTTCTAGACTTAATAACCAAATTCAGTCAAGTAGCTGGTTACAAGGTCAACACACAAAAATCAATAGCTTTCCTCTACACCAATGACAGACTCACTGAGAGAGAAATAGGGCAAATAATTCCTTTCACAATAGCATCCAAAAAACTGAAATACCTAGGAATCATCCTAATGAAAGAAATCAAAGACCTCTTCTCTGAAAACTATGGCACTCTGAAAAGAGAGATTGAAGATGATATCAGAAAATGGACAGACATCCCCTGCTCTTGGGTAGGAAAGATTAATATAGTGAAAATGGCCATACTTCCAAAACTGCTATATAGATTTAATGCAATTCCAATTGAGATCCCAGCAGCATACTTCATAGACCTCGAGAAAACAATCCAAAAATTCATTTGGAGCAAGAAGAGACCCAGAATAGCAAAAGCAATTCTAGGTAACAGAGACATGGTAGGGGGTATCACAATCCCCAACCTGCAACTCTACTACAAAGCTACTGTGATAAAAACAGCATGGTACTGGCAAAGAAGCAGGCTTGAGGACCAGTGGAACAGATTAGAAGATGCAGAAACAATGCCAGACATACCCAGCCATCTCATCTTCAACAAAGGAGCCAAACACCCTCACTGGAGGAAAGATAGCCTCTTTAAGACATGGTGCTGGAAAAATTGGGCTTCAACTTGCCAAAGATTGAAACTAGACCTGTATCTCTCACCATGCACTAAACTAAAATCAAAATGGATTAAAGATCTCAATATTAAAATAGAAACTCTGAACCAGTTGGAACAGAGGTTAGGTAGAACCCTTGAAGACATCGGTGTAGGAAAAGATTTTAGGAACAAAACCTCAGTTGCCCGTGAACTAGCACAAACAATCAACAAATGGGATCTCTTCTTATTAAAAAGCTTCTGCACAGCAAGAGAAACCACCGGCAGTGTGAAGAGACAATCCACAATGTGGGAAATAATCTTCACCTGCTCTTCCTCAGACAAAGGTCTACTACCTAGAATCTATAAAGAACTTAAAAAGATCAGACCTCCCAAATTCAAAGACCCAATCCAAAAATGGGCATCTGAAATGAACAGACATTTCTCAGACAAAGAAGTAGAAATAGCAAATAAATACATGAAAAAATGTTCAACATCACTGGTCATTCGAGAGATGCAAATGAAAACAACGCTGAGATTCCACTTGACTCCAGAAAGAATGGCTGCTATCATGAAATCAACCAATAACAAATGCTGGTGGGGCTGTGGGGAAAGAGGAACCCTGCTCCACTGCTGGTGGGAGTGTAGACTGGTGCAACCACTGTGGAAATCAGTATGGAGATACCTCAAAGAACTAGGACTGGAAATCCCATTTGACCCTGCTATTCCACTGCTGGGGATCTTCCCCAAAGAATTAAAAGAATCATACCACAGTGATATATGTGCACCCATGTTCATAGCAGCACAGTGTGTAATAGCTAAAACTTGGAAACACCCCAAATGCCCATCAACTGGAGACTGGATAAAGAAAATGTGGTTTTTTATAAAATGGAGTACTACTCAGCCATAAAAAATGAGAAATTAGAGACATTTATAGCTAAGTGGATGCACATTGAGGGAATACTCTTAAGTGAAATAAATAGGACACATATGTGTAAATACCAAATAGTTTCTCTGGTGTGAGAAACTGAAAGTGTAAATAATGACTAAAATGTATAATAGGTAATGTGAAATAGGAAGAAAAGGGGCAAAGGGGAAGGAAGTGGGAGGGCTAGGGGAAAGGATAGAAAGGAATGGGATTAATATGAGAAAATGGTAAAATAGGAACAAAATCTTTGTAAATAGGGAGGACTGGAAGGGTTGAAGGGAGGGCTGGGCAAGGTTGAAAAATAAGAACCAAGAGAGACTATGTAAAGGTGCAAATTTCCAATGAGAAATGTCATTATATTGTATACCTAAAATGTACCAATGATAAGAATGAATAATCGATAATGTAAAATAGGAAGAAAAGGTCCAAAGGCGTAGGGGTAGTGGGAGGCACAGGGGAAAGGAAAGAAGGGAAAGGAAAACATGATGAGAAATGGAAAAAATGGAAATAAAATCTTTGTAAATAGGAAAGGGTGGAGGGCGTGAAGGGAGGGCTAGGAATGGGGAAAAAATAAGAACCAAGATGCATTATATAAAGGTACAATTCCCAGTGAGAAATGTAATTGTGTTGTATACCTACAATGTACCAATAAAAGAATTTAATACAAAAAAATTAGTGACTTGTACTGTGGACAAATTCATCTCAATACAGCTATTTTTTTTCAATGAGACAAAAAGAAAAATCAGATTTTGATTTCTTCTTTTCCTTGAGCCTCTAATTTTAGAAAACCAGAACCTTACCTGTTTTATCTCCCATAGAACCTAAAACAGGGCTGGATCAACTACTCACTAAATACTCTTTGAATTAAAAATCATGACTGTTTGGCCAAAAGAGAAAATAGGGTATTTAGCTACTCATTCAAATTTAACATCATCAGAGAAATATGTAGTCTCCTGATATCTAGATGGGACTTGTTTATCTATTTTATTTTTGTCTCACCGTAACCCTGTGATAGTGAACCTTTTAGAGCTTTTAATGATACAAATAGCTCGATGTGGCACACATGTCACAGGTTTGCCACCAGTGCCATAACCAAAATGGAAACAAAGCTTTTGTAAATGAAACAAGCTTTTGAAACAAAGGTTGAGGGGAGGAATGGGATAAAATAAAATTTATTAAAATGTGTAAAAAAATAGAATGGGTGTGATATCAATTTTACAGAAGAAATGAGAGAGAGCCAATGAAATTAGGTCACTTGTCTGAAGTCTCATAGCTAGTAAATAACAAAGAAGTTTGGTTCTAGTATCTCCTGACCTGTTGGCTTTTGTTTCCTAAGCAAAGCCACCGTAACGTACCATCTCTTCCTCCCCCAGCTTTCCTCCCTCCTCCCCCTCCCCCTCTACACACACACACACACACACACACACACACACACCACATTGTCGTGTGTTTATAAGTTGCGGATCCAGAGTCTGACATCTGTCTCTCCTCCCCAGTTGGAACCCAGAAGCAGCCCAGGGCTCCCACCCCCACCCCACCCCCCAGCACATTCATTGGATTTACTAAACAGCCAGAACACAGAGCAGGCTCAAACAAAGCACTTCTTTTCTGCTCTGGGGAAAGCTGGGCAAAACTCCAGAGCTTTTTTAAGTGCTCCAAACCATTCATCCTGTACTCCCATGCTCCCTTGCCAAGGATACGATGGGACAAGCAGGTGATGCCTCACTTAGGAGCCCCCACCTGGCTGAACACTGTGCTCTTTCAAGACCTCTTCTCTGAAGATTGCGAGATGGAGAAAGTGTGGAAGAGGAGGACAGCAACAAGGAGGAAGCAACTAAAGAGCATTTTACTGCTTTGACTTTGGGCTGGAAGGGACCTCCTCTGACCTCACCATATGGATGGAGTGAACAAGCTTACAAGCCCGCTGTGGGTCACTGCTATGCTCTGTGCTTTGGCTGTGCAAACAGTGACAAGAGTCAATAGAGAGAGCTCTGGATTCGGGGCAGGAGACCAAGTCCTCACTGACTGTTTCAGGAAGGGTAGAAGGTGAAATCAACTATTGAAAGTGAGGCCACTTTAAGGGAAAGAAAAAACTTAAGCTGGATGACCTTTCAGGGTCCTCAGGCCAACATTGTTAACCCATCTGTGAGCATGAGAAGAAAGGCTGGGCCCAGGAAAGGAGGAGATCTCCTCACTGCTCACCAAGCTGGGGTCTCCAAGGCTCTTGTAACAACTCTGAAATGGTGCCTGGAGGGCTCTGTGACTCTGGATGTGGCCCTGCCTCTCAGGACTTCTGTATTAGATAACATGGCTCTGTCGATGCAACCCCCTTGAAAGGTCATCGCTTCTGCTCCTTCCAATTACCAGGAAACTCTACCAGAAAAGCTGTGGCTTCCTTCACAAGGACCGCCCATGACAAAGGAGCAGGATTTGAGTCTGAAAAATGAGATTTTTTAAATCAAACTCTCCCGCTTGCTGGCTAAGTGACCTTGGGCAGATCCCAGCTGGTCTAAAGGTACTCATTGGTCATCTCTTCTCATTGTGAGAAAGATGAGCAGACCTTGGTGTGAGGGTCAGAGCTTTGTGAGAGCACACAGCTCACCCCTCCCCTTTCAGGGAACAGTTGACATCTTGCCACCTCCTGCTATCCGAACCTGGGAGCAGGTTCCTCAGAGCGGCTTTCTCCCCTCACCTGCCTGTTAGAAATAGTTGGGGCCACCCTCCATATCCCACTGGAGTCTTTGTGGGGGAATCCAGGAACTCTCACTGGGCAAGCTTCCCAGGATTGTTCTGCTTACTCAACATTGACAGCTGTTGTTCAGGGAGGCACAAAAGCCAGCCTGGAAGCCCAGCATGGTTGAGGAGGAAGACCCTTCCAGGGAAGGCACTACTGTCTTCAAGATGGAGCAAGTTCTGGAGCAACCGACAGGACTGTATCCTGGTGGAACCCAAGGCTGCTTTAGTTTTATCCAGGAAGCTGCCTGACTGTGAACTTGACCTGTCAACTTTCTCTGGAGTCTGAATCCTGAAACCCGCCTTTCCCTACCCTGCTCTGCCACCCAAAATCTTGCAGAGAGGAGCTCCTGGGGACTCTGAGGAAACCCCCAACCAAGCAGTAACTTCCCCCTGACAGCACAGATTTTTGAGAGTCTGCTTGGCTGCCCCACTGGCCCATTCATTTTATATATTTCATAAAGTACTGATAGGACTTTCTATGTAAATGACTCCCAGATGAGATGCAAATTGGGATTTCAAGTCGCCGAGAACCTCTGTAGTTTTTTCCTTTGTCCTTTTTTTAAATTGCAGCAGCACTGTAGCACCTCCTGCCTCGTCCTCTGCCCTCAGCTCAGCAGCTTCCTTGCTACGTGCTTCCCACTGGCAGCCACTGGCAGGGCTCTGTGGCTCCTGCCAGGCATGGGTTCTGAGTCTACTGCAGAGAGCTGCTTAATTGCACTCCACATAGCAGGCCTGGGTGGTGAGTGAGCCTGGGGGCCCTGCCAAGGTGAAAGTAACAGCTCCCTCTCCACTGAGATTCCCACGCTGGAGTCTCCTCACCCCACATCTTCTTCACACAGGTGAAGTTTGACGCAAGTGCACGTTAAAAGGAAGCCTCTTCAATTAAGCTTGGCGGCATGAGTATTTCTTTGAAATCTATAGGCCTGGGCTCAAATGCTAACGCAAACACTAACCAGCTGTATGATTTGGGCAAATGACTGAAATTTCTCTGAGCTTCTGTTCCCTCATCCATCACCAGGATAACAATGCCTACTTCCTGGCTTGGTGAAGATGACAAGTACTCAGCACTTCATGTAAAGTACTCAGTGCAGTGTCCACTGTGGAATACATAGATTATTATCATATTTTAATAAAATGGGACATAGAGTATCTCACTTTGAGGAACTTTCATTCTAGGTGAGGCAATGCAAGGATGAAAAAAGAGAGGTTTCTAAAATCCGTATTCACCAGAAGAGCAGGCACAGGATGTATGGAGACCACACGTCTCAACAACTTCTTTGAAAAGTTCAGTGACTGTTTTTCACAGCTACTGTGCGTGAACCACTATGTGAGAAGCAAGAGCTTCATTATGACTCACATGTAGTGTACTCTCTCTTTCCACAGAGTTATTAGCCTGGGAGTCAAGAACCCTGGGTCCTGGTCTCAACTCTGTCATACAGTAGCCTGTTGACTGCAGTAAGTCATTGTTACTTTCTGCCTAGGTTTCCCTATCTGTAATACAAGGTGGCTGCACGAGGACCACAGAGGTTCTTCAAGTGTCCACACTGCAGGATTCCCTACCCAAGGCTCCCAGCTTCCCTTCTCTCCCCTGGCCCAGTAAGAAGGCACATTGACAAATGGCCCTGCCATACACAGTAGCCCAACCCTAAACTCAGGGCCCACCACCTGATTGATTTCTCTTTCTAATCTGACAGTGAAAAATTAATAGAATAAAGGCAAATTTTTAAATGATTCTAAAACTTTCCCCTCTCCAAGAGTCCATCAGCCCATGTGCAGAGTGCCAACCAGACTGAGGTGCTGAAGGCCACACTGCAAGGCCTCCTGTCTGCAGTTGCCTGGGGGAGAGTGCCACAGGGCCTTACTGCCACTGTCCTGCAGTCTGTCCTTCCTCCTAGGGCAGTGCTCCTCCCTGGCTGTGCTCCAAAGCTCCACCCAGTGGGACCACCTCGGGCCTTTGAGGTCTTGGTGCAATTCCTACTGAGCCCTTCTGCTCTGTCTTGTCCCCTCTTTTGCAGAAGAGCCCTGAAGATTGCACTGATTCCAGCAGCCACATGGTTTCCACAACAGTGGGCAGTAGGGAAACAGAGGCAGGACTGTTTGCTTCTCCATAGTTTCGCAGCCTCATGTGTAAGCTGGGCAAAGAGAGGTGACCTGGCCCCATTGCCCAATCTCTCCCTGTTTTATGCCCCAGTGCCCTGAAGCCAGCCACTCTGGAGGTCTGGAATGTTCTGTGTCTTGTCCCAGCCATCTCAGAGCAGCAGAACACTATGACAATGTTGTGGGAATTGAGTATTGGCAGAACTTTCCTGGAGCAAAAAGTACTACAGAGTCAACCAAAGAACTGACTCTACCTACAAAATTCCAAACCCACTGAAGCTCTCTCATTCCTGCTTAGACATACCCATCCCAGCCAGTTTCTAAACCTCACACATCATGAGAAGATACTGGCAATATCTTAAAAAACTCTTTTCTACAGCAGTGGCTGTGAACCTATGACACAAGTGCCACAGTGGGCTGACGGTATCATTGAAAGCCAAAAATTCGCCATTACTATTCTATACTATCTTAGAAAGCTAAAACAGTAGCTTAAAAATAGCCCCACAGCTGAAGCAAATAAATTAAAAGTAAGAACCCACTAAGTTTTTGATCCAGGTGGTGGCTGGTTGGTACCATATGCAAGGTTGTTTGGATAGTCAAGCTCTTCTAGTCCTAACTCCCCATCCCATTCTCAGCATACACAACAATGATACAGACTGCTCTGAATTTGGTTAAAGGACACCAAGTTTTTCTGACAAACATAAGGAAGCTTTGTAAGCACTTTCAGAAAACAAAGGCAGGTTTCTATAACCATCTTAGGCAGATAAAAGGCAGCAGTTTGCTTAGCTTTTCTCAGCTCCCGAAGGGCACTGCACAATTCCCTGTCTGATAGTTTCAAAGGAAACCTCTTTTCCATATGAGGAGCTAATGATGATGACCAGGGAGGGCTGCAGGGAGGACATGGGCTTGAGTCCTATTGTGAATGCTGAGCTGGAGTGAGGTATAAGGGTGGGAATTCACCATCAGGTGAAAAGCCAGGTGCAAACACCAGAGCCAGGAAAACATAAGGACAGCAAGATTCATCCAATCATGCTTCCCTGTCTTCTACAACTATTCATCTGGTGCTGTCTAGACTTGTGGACATAGCCATGAGGTCTCCAGTGCAGGTGTAAGACACAGAAACTGTGGATTCCAGAACCAAAGGAGCTTCACCCCTCTGCCTACCACACAGCAGCCTGTGATAGTAGCCAACACTCCCTTCTTCCCACAGCCTGGCATATCAGGGAGAGGTTTAAAGATGATAAATAAAAGCAAGGAGAATATGAGGTGAAAGAAGACAGAATCATTTATCCCAAGCAAATTAAAAGTGCTCAGCACAGGGGAAAGAGATGTGAGGAGGAAGGGAAAACGTGGGAAGGTTTCCAGACAACACCAGCCAAATGCTGGAGGAGGAGATGGGAGAGGAGGGATTAACCTGGTGGCTGCTGGCTTTCCAGAAGCCTCCTTGGGAAGCAACACACCCAAGTCAGGGCCTTGGTGCTGAGTGGAGCACTTGAAGGCTGCTCCTCAGAGCAGAATCACATTCCCTGATAGTGCTCCTTAGAGGGGATATTGAATTAGCTACATTAATCCACAGAGGTGCCAGGCTCAGCATAGCAGTGATAAGCATAATTAAACCACTTAGTTACTGGATCATGGGCTTAGGTTACAGATGGTCAAGTTTGTTCATACTGATAAGGATTCCTACCTGCTTGGCCCTCACCCTGGGTCTTGTTTGGAAAGGACACTTGGAGAGTGAGGCTTGATGATTTCGTGAGTGTGTGTGTGTGTGTGTGTGTGTGCGCGTGTGTGTATGTGTGTGTACATGACGGGGCAGGGGAGAAAGGGAGAGACAAAACACCCTAAGATATTATGTGAGGCCCTGTGCCCACTTCCAAGCACCTTGAGGAAATTCTGATACAATAATTGCCAGGCATGGTGGTACATGCCTATAATCCCAGCACTCTGGAAGGCTGAGGCAGGAAGAAAAAAAAATGTTCAAGCCCAATCTGTAGAACTTCACAACTTAGTGAGACCTTGTCTCAAAATTTAAAAACAAAAGAATAAAAAGGGACTGAGGATGTAGCTCAGTGCAAAAGTCCTGGCTTTAATCCCCTTTACTGCAAAAAAGAAATTTAAAAATCACCTGATTCCATTTCAATTATCAGACAATAATGTTCATGATAATGAATCACAATACTAAAAATACTAATGGTAATACTGGGCAGTGCTCAAAATAAATCATTAAGCAAAACTACCACAAAAGGGATAGCTGACTGGAAGCAGGAATTCTGGCAGCCCACACACCTCTGCTCCCCATTTCACCTCCAGTATTGTCCTGAAGCCTTCTAAAGCAATTTCTAAAACCTCAGCTATTTGTCTAAGTTTTTCATCAGCTCAAACCAACTTAACACTCCCAACTTCACATGTAAGGTAACCCATTTATGGGGTTTTGTACTTTCTTCATCACAGCCTGGCTTCCTTCCGGACATCCTCACCATCCTTAACACTGGTTTGTCACAAGCCCTACGAGTGGAGGAGACCACAGCAGGTAAGGACAGGCTGGACACACGCAGGTCTGGCCCAGAACTGAAGTGGCCCAGTGGCTTGGGACATGCTGTTAAGCAGCTTCCCAGTAATGTGAACTAACAACCAGCAGACTAATGGAATGTGCTGAGGAAGAGTCTTCTACTTGTCCCTAATTGCCTGTTTCCTTAACTGATGATCATGGCACTCATTTGGGGTTATTAGCACATCAAGGAAGTCATGTCTGCTGATTCTGAGAAAGGCCTGAGTTGGTGGGCCTTAATTGCTTGTTAGAGTTTAGCAACAACATACAGCTGTTACTTTGGGGCTACTATACTTCACTGAGTCTTCCTATGTTTTAGACATTTATCTCAATTCTCACAGCAAGACTACAAAAAAGGCATCATTATTCTTGTTACAGATATGGAGAAAAAATAGTTCAGTGTGGTTAAGTAATTTGTACAATGTCACACAGCTTACCAGTAGTCAAGCCAGGATTCCAACTCTGTAACATGAACCACTCTGTTGAACTATCGCCATCCTCCACCCTTGACTCCATGGAGTAACTATGAATTCAAGAGTAGTCTGTGTTTGAAATTCTAAGACTGATGTGCTAAAAGCAGGTGGGAAACCTGTGCTCTGCCCACCTCTCTGCTGAGGGATCCAGTGTTCCTGATGATGCTGGAGAGACCTTGATGGCCCATGTACTTGACTCATGGACATTTCTTGATTAGTCTGGGGTGGCATGGAGCCAATTGGGCAGGCATAAGCCCTTCCCATCTGCTCTGTAGCACAGTCCCTTGGCTCTCAGGGCCTTGTCCTATACCAGCACTCCATGTTCTGTGTCCTTGGACTCTACAGGGTCAAGGCCTTTCTGTCCTGGCTAAGACAGAACAGGGGTTTGGAGGAACAGTTGTTCTTTTCATCCTGCTCCTATGACCTATTACCTATCCTTCCTACCTACCTTGTCCATCTTTCCTAGCTACTCACAGATCTGTTTACCTATCTACCTATCTACCCACCTATCTATTCTGCTACTTACTATCTACCTTTCCCACTTACCTATCTACCTGTGCTTCCTATGAATCCTCTCTACCTATCTACCTTTCTGATCTACCTACCTACTGTGCTACACACCTATCTATCTATACCTGTCTACCTACTTATCCCAGTTACCTACCTAACTCCCTGTCCCATGTTCTTCTATTAGATCAGCAGCACACCCCTGCCCAGATTTACCAAATCAAGTAGATATTCTCTGGCTAAAGATGCTGAAGATCCCAGGGCTGAGGCTTCTACACAACTGTGCTTTTAAGTTTTCGGAAAGGGAAACTCTGGCTTACAGAAACTTAACATATTTCCCAAGGTTAAAAGGCAACAAAGGAAAACAATACATCTGTCCTTTAGATCCTAGATCTCTGAGCACTGTGGTGGAGGTAAGGGAGGGCAGGGACACTTTTGTCAGCTCTAAAGAAACATTACCATCATTATTTTTTGTTGTTGCTGTTGTTTTGTTTTGTTGGTACCAGGGATTGAACTCAGGACCTTGTGCTTGTGAGGCAGGCGCAGTTCCACTGAGCTAAATCCCAGACCCCATTATCATCATCATCATTAACAAAGGTACTGACATTTAAGCAGCACTTTATACTTTACAAGGCAATTCTACAAGAATTACAACATTTAATTCTCAAGCTGAGCATGATGGCACTTGCCTGTAATCCTACCACTCTGGGAGTCTGAGGCAGGAGCATCACAAATTTGACCCCAGCTTGGGGAACTCAGTGAGAATTTATCTCAAAATACAAAATTTTAAAAGGGCCGGGGATGGGATGTAGGTTAGTGAAAAGGTCCTGGGTTCAATCCCCAGTATGACATAAAAAAAATCTTCACAATGACTTAGTGAAGTATGTTTCATGGTCCCTATTTGACCCAGGAAAGAGTTAAAAAACATACTCAAATGTCAGGCATGGTGATGCATGCCTGTAATCTCAGTACTTGGAAGGGTGAGGCAGGAGGATCGCTATGAGTTTGAGGCCAGCCTGGGCTACAATAGTGAGCTCAAAGCCAGCCTGAACTACATAGCAAGACCTCGTCTCAAAAGCAAACAAACAAAAACCCTACCCAAGCCCTGAGTTCACTAGCAGCAAAGCTGAAAGCCCAATGCTGGTTTGGATGTCATGTCCCAAAGCGCTCCCATCATCAGCATTTGGTAGCAGATAAGGGAACAAGAACTCATCATATCCTCTTGAACACCTCTCAGGCCACACCACTGACCATCAGTGGGGAGGAGGCTAAACATCCCACATTCCAGCACCAGCTCCATCTCTTTCTCTCCCTTTATCCTGGCCCCTAAATAAGGAACGTCACTAATTCCTAGAAGATCTTCCACAGTTTTGCTCAGAGATCTGATGTCACAAGAATCTACTTGACCCAGAGGACAGAGGTTGTCAGACTTCATTTTTCAAGGTCAAAAACATAATTGATTCTAATCTGCAATGTCTGTACACTTTCACCCAATTATTTCATTTCTAGGAATTATTCTGTAGAAATGCTCTTCCAGATATACAAAGCCTCAGCCACAGGGATGGAAACAACTCACGTGTCCACCTAGAGGGGAAGAGTTACTAAAATGGTGGTACAGTCACATAAAGAAAGCACACCCAGCCTTGAAAAGGATGTGGGTATATTAGTCAGCTTTGGATCACTGTAACAAATACATGGACTAATCAACTTATAGAGAGAGAAGGTGTATTTTGGCTCATAGTGTAAGAGATTTTGGTTGTTTTTAGGCCTGTGGTAAGGCAGTACATCATGGTAGGCGGAGATAGGGAAGCAAAACTACTCAGCTTATGGTAAGAGAGAAAGAGAGAGGAAAAGGCTGAGGTACCACTGTCCCCTTCCAGGCCCACCCCACAATGGCCTGAAGATCTCTTGTGAGGTCCCACCTCCTCAAGACTGCACGATCTCCCAATAGGAACACACTGGGGACCAAGCCTTTAACATGGTTTTGGGGACACTTAAGATCCAGACTACAGCACAAAGTATAGATTTAAATGAACTGGTATAGACGGACACTGTTCACAGTGCAATGAACAGGGTAAATTGCAATACAATGTGAATAGAATGCACCCTTTCTTTTTGAAAGAAGCAATATTATAGGTGCAATATGAATTTAAAAAAAACCAGAAGAAGTTCATTCATGGTGTTTAACTTGGCAGGTGGGAGAGAGGCAGAATTACTAGGGCTGGGAATAAGTCTTTTAGAAAATGCCCAGTGAGCTCTGGCAGGAGTCGCCTCTTCTGTCTTTATTGTTTTCTCTCCAGCTGTGATGAGGATGGAACCAAGCGGTCTCCACCCAACAGTCCTATATGGACATCAACAAGGATGTTCTGGAAAGTCCCTCCCAGTTACACTTCTTCTCAATTCCCTCCTGTCATCCAATCTCATCAGATTCAGAATGAAATCAAATCATAAAAATGAAACACAAATTTATTTACTACTGTGGTAGGATTGGGCCATTTTTTTCTATCAATTTCCAAGTCCAGAAATTGCCTTTTAAATAGATAATGATGATTCTGAGGGTCCAGTTATTACCTTGAAACCTTACATTTTGATATATCCAATGCTGTTCTCTTATATAAATAACAGTTATTACTGCAAAGCGATTTTTCCCCCTGCACTTCCAAAGTGTTCCTGCAGGAGATGGCAAGAAAATGGATGCCATTAATATTCCACTTAGAACCATAGCTTTTTCCAGCACTAACATCCACATAAATCTCCCCATGAGTCTTTCATACAAATGCCATCCCCTTCCACCCTGCACTGCCCTACTCCTTCCATCCTTCTCTCCTCCTGCTTCCTCATTTCCTCTTCCCAGAAAAAAGAACATTCCATTCTCTGGTGAGTTTTCAGCTGCTGGGACACCACTGCTGCCTGCTTTGCCCAAGGCCTGCATCACCTAAATGGTGGCTAACATGGTTCCTGCTGTCCTGTTGTCTGCAGCCCCACTCTTCCTCCACCAGCTAGAAAACTAGCCCTTTGGCCCTTTCTTCCTCCTACTTACTACTAATTAAAATCCCAAGTAAAATGTCAAATAATGACAAACTCAACTGACTGACACAGGGCAGGGGTACATCAGGTCCTGGCCCACAGGAAAGGAGGAAGCCTAAACCCAAAAAACTTCCTGGCCATTCTCAAGTCTCAGCAGCTGATATTGGCAAGTCTGATGGAGCTGGGCTTTAAGAGACAACCAAAGAAGCATTAATGTTCCTACCAGGCCTGCTCTCCCAGAAACTTCATAGGCTGTTGTTATTAGGAAGTATTTATAAAAGATTATGACACTGCAAAGTACTTTACAATCATTTCATGGGACAGAGTAGGGTGTCAGGAGAATTGTGCTTGACTCTGTTGCTGCCTCTAGGGTCTTTCAGCTGAGCACCTAAAATGAACAATTCTGTCCTTTGTGCCCTTAATACAGAAATGCAGGTTTCTCTCCATAAAACTCCTTGGCCTCACTGTGGTAATTACTAAAATACGGGCCAAAGTTCACATTTTAAAGTTCTCCCACTCACAGCAAATCATTTTCTCTCTTACTACCATCTTTAAAGGTAGTCAAGGCAATACTATCACTCCCATTTTAAAAATAGGACAAGTGAGGGCCAAGATTAGCTGACTTCTTCAAGGTCACAGAGCTGGTGACCACACGATGTTTGCAACATGATGTTTGCAACAAGTCCCCAGCCAGTAATGGATAGAGCTAGGATTTGAATCTAGGTCCTCACAAATGTCACCATGGTAGATTACACATAACTATCAATGCACCTCCTCTAAAGCACTGGGTATTTACAGGAGTGTTCTCCTTTTAGCTCAAGAACCCTCCCAGGACAGGGATAGCATTGTACTCCTCCCTACACCCTGGTATCTGTCACAAGGCTCACTAGGCCCAGTGAGCTTTGATTGTCTGAATGAATGGTAAGATGCTATGGTATGAAAGTGCCCTCCAAAGGCCCATGTGTTGAAGGCCTGGTCACCAGCCTGTGATACTACTGGGAGGTGTTGGAACCTTCAAGAGATGGAGCCTTACTGGAGGAATTTAGGTCCCTGAGGTCACACCCTTGAAGTGGATATTGGGATCCTGAACCCTTTTTATTTCCCAGTTGCCATGAAGTGAACAGGTGTCTTCCCTTTCATGTCCCTGCTATGATGTATTCCGCTGCCACAGGCCCAAAGCAACAGGGCCAAGTAACCATGAACTAAAACCTCCAAAACCATGAGACAAAACTACACTTTCCTCTTTTAAAGTTGATTGTTTCAGATATTCTGTCAGTGTCAGAAAACTAACAGCTACTTCTTGGTGTGTGTATGCATGCACTCCTGCATACACACTAATGTCTATGAAAACCAGAGGGATTTTATATTTGACCTAGCACTCACAGGAACAGTAGCCCCTTTCAGCTAAAAGGAGATAAGAGGAATGAAAATTGAGGCCAGTTTCTGAACTTCTCTATGCCTCCAATTCCTCAATTGTATAATGAGGAGGCTATGGATGGAAAATGAGCTCATGCATGCTCAGAACCACACCTGGCACCTGATAAATGCTCGATTTATTACATGAGGGAGGAAAAGAATGCAGTGATGTGGTTCTGGAGCATTTATCAGTAACCTACCTGTCCCAGGAAAGGTGCCTGGGTATGTACCCTACAAACAACCTACAACCCAACTCCTTCAGATGGTCCCTGGCCTAACAAGAAAGACTCCAGAAATGTGAGATAGGATCAAGCATCTCAATGCAGTCTCAGCCCTGGGTTCACATAGAACCAAACCTAAACAAATCAAACAAAACCACGGCTGGGAATTTAGCTCAGTGGTTCCGCTGCCTGCCTCACAAGCACAAGGACCTGAGTTCAATCCCTGGTACACACACACACACACACACACACACACACACAAATAATGAAACCAAAACAAACCAAATAAACAAAAACTCGGAAGACACCGAATCAGCCCACTGCAGACAGGCAGGTCTGTGCATGCCCTACCGAGCTCCTGAGTCACGAGGAAGATGCTGAATCAACCCACTGCAGACAGGCAGGTCTGCCCACACCCTACCGAGGTCCCCAGTCATGCAGAACACACGCTGAATCAGCCCACTGCAGACAGGCAGGCCTGTGCACGCCCTACCGAGGTCCTAAGTCACATGGAAGACACCGAATCACCCCACTGCAGACAGGGAGCCACCTGATTCCACATTACCAAGGTGCAGAGGACACCAGACCACCAGAACAAGGTACTGAGTCCCACTGTTCCCGGCCCAGAGGTAGGGGCTTCTGAGCCTTCGTCCCACTGCTCTTGGTCCAGAGGAAGGAGCTTCCCGGTCACGATCCCTCCCACTGCTCCCAGTCCAGAGGAAAGGGCTTTTGGGCCACCTTCTGTCCCACTGCTCATGGCCCAGAGGAAGGGGTTTCCCGGCCACCATCCCTCCGGCTGCTCCCAGCCCACAGGAAAGGGCTTGTGGGTCACCATCCTTACTGCTGCTTCCAGCCCCTGTCCCACCTCACCCACCTCGGAGGAGGTAATCCGTACAGGTGCTAACAGCCCCCTGCCCCAGTCGAAATGAGAAAACACATAAATAAGTCTCAAAACCAGACTTCCAGATCACCTACAGCAACCCCAAAGGGAAATGAGATGGAACACTCTGATACTCAACCACCTGGACCCACTGAACTGGCAACAAAAGGGGATCTGGAAAAAATGAAATCAGAAATAATTTCTCAGATAACAGGAGAAATTGTGCCCTTAGTGCAACACATGATTAATAAATCTAGAGAGAAGCTGAGGAACATGATGCAATCCCAACATAAGAAACAAATGGAATCCATAAAACAGATGCAAATAGATTTCCAGGACATGAAAAACTCCATTGAAAGGCTACACAGCAGAATGAGCCAGTGTGAGGACAGAATTTCAGATATAGAAGATAAGATTGCAATTAGTGACCAGGAAAAGAAAAATTGCTTCCAAATTATAAGGGAACATGAGAAATCAATGCTAGATGATGCAAAGAAGAATAATATAAGACTGATTGGGCTCAGTGAAGAAACAGGAGAGAGTGGAGATGACATTAGAAACCTCTTCACAGAAATAATGTCAGAAAACTTCCCAAGCAGGGGAAAAGAGCTTGACATACAGATAAGTGAGGCATATAGGACCCCAAATAGCCTTGATCAAAAAAAATCTATACATAGGCATATAATTGTTAAGATTCCAGAAACACAACAGAAGAACAAAGTTCTCCAAGCAGTCAAAGAACAGAAACAAATCACATACAAAGGAAAGCCCATCAGAATCACAGCAGACTTCTCAACACAAACTATCAAGGCAAGAAGAGCTTGGAGTGACATATTCCAAGCCCTAAAAGAAAACAGCCTCCAACCCACATTGATGTACCCTGCAAAACTATCTTTCAAAATGGATGGAGAAATAAGATACTTTCATGACAAAGAGCACCTTAGGAACTTTGTGAATACCAAACCAGCACTCCAAAGAATTTTACACAATATCCTAGGAACTGACATTGAGGATCACAACCCCAGGAAGCAAAGCAGAATGAACCCATCTGGCATGACAAGAAATTAAATGTAAAGGAGGAGAACCAACAAAAAGAAAAAGTCATGGCAATGATAAGTCAATACGTTTCAGCTATAACCATCTCAATTCACCAATCAAAAGAAACAGACTGGCAGAATGGATCAAGAAGCAATAACCAACAACATGCTGCATACAAGAAACACACTTAATTCAAAAGGAAACTCATAGATTCAAAGTTAAAGGGTGGAAAACAATACTGCATGCAACAGGAACCCCCAAAAAAGCAGGAGTAGCTATCCTCTTTGCAGATCAAGTAGATTTCAAACCAACACTGATTAAGAGAGATGAAGAAGGACACTACATCCTTGTAAAGGGAAGAATCCAAGAGGAAGAGATGACAATCATAAATATCTATGCACCAAACACTAGTGCACCCAACTATATAAAACAAATACTAACGGACATGAAAAGCCATATATGCACTACTACAACTGTAGTGGGGGACCTCAACACCCCACTGTCACAAATAGATAGATCAACTAGACGAAAAATAAGTAATGAAATACTAGAACACAATCAAACTCTTGAACAAATGAACTTAACAGATGTTTACAGAGTCTTCCACCCCACAAAATCAGAATACACATTCTTCTCAGCTGCACGTGGGTCATTCTCAAAAATAGACCACATACTCACACATAGAACATGTTTAAGGAAGTGCAAAGGAATTGAAGTTATCCCCTCTATATTATCAGACCATAGTGCCATGAAATTGGAGATCCATAGCAAAAGAAACTCAAAAAATTTCATAAGCACATGGAAATTGAACGACACACTTCTGAATAACCAATGGGTCACAGAGGAAATTAAAGAAGAAATCAGACAGTTACTTCAATTAAATGACAATGACAATACAACATATGGGAATTTATGGGACACAATGAAAGCTGTCTTACAAGGGAAATTCATAGCAGTGAATACGCATATTAGGAAAACAGAAAGAGCCCAATTAAACAACCTGATGCTGAACCTCAAGCTTCTAGAAAAAGAAGAGCAGGACAACCCCAAAGCTCATACAAGGGAAGAAATTATAAAGATCAGAGGAGAAATCAATGCAATGGAGACTAAGAGAATGATACAAAAAATCAATGAATCCAAGAGTTGGTTCTTTGAAAGAATCAACAAAATTGATAAACCTTTAGTCAACCTTGTCAGAAAAAGGAAAGAAAAGGCCCAAATCCATGCAATTAGGAATGAAAAGGGTGAAACTACAACAGACCCAGCAGAAATCCAGAGGATCATCAATACCTACTTCCAGAACCTATACACCAATAAGATGGACAACACAGAAGAAATGGACAGATTCCTAGATACATATGAATTACCAAAGTTGAATGAAGAAGACCTAAAAATTCTGAACAACCCAATATCAACCAATGAAATTGAAAACGTCATTAAAAACTTATCACCTAAGAAAAGTCTGGGCCCTGATGGCTTAACTGCTGAATTCTACAAGACATTTAGAGAGGAACTGCTACCACTACTGTATAAACTCTTCAATGAAATTGAAAGGGAAGCAATACTCCCAAATTCCTTCCTGGAAGCAAGCATCACCTTCATCCCCAAAGCAGAGAAAGACCCAACTGAAAAAGAGAACTATAGGTCAATCACACTAATGAACACAGATGCAAAAATCCTTAATAAGATACTGGCAAACAGAATGCAGAAGATCATCAAGAAGATCATACACCCTGATCAAGTGGGATTCATCCCAGGGATGCAGGGATGGTCCAATATATGAAAATCAATTAATGTAATACACTATATCAATAGAGCCAAGGACAAAAACCATATGATTATCTCCATAGATGCAGAAAAAGCATTTGACAAAATCCAACATGCATTTATGATAAAAATCCTACAAAAAATTGGAATAGATGGTCTCTACCTCAAACTGATAGAACCCATCTATGAAAAACCAACAGCCAATATCATACTAAATGGTCAAAAACAGAAATCCTTCACACTCAAATCAGGAACAAGACAAGGATGTCCACTATCACCACTCTTGTTCAATATAGTTCTGGAAACATTAGCCATGGCAATTAGACAAGAGAAAGAAATAAAAGAAATAAAGAGAGGAAATGAAGAAGTCAAATTGTCATTATTTGCAGATGACATGATACTCTATATAGAAGACCCCAAGAACTCCACCAAAAGTCTTCTAGACTTAATAACCAAATTCAGTCAAGTAGCTGGTTACAAGGTCAACACACAAAAATCAATAGCTTTCCTCTACACCAATGACAGACTCACTGAGAGAGAAATAGGGCAAATAATTCCTTTCACAATAGCATCCAAAAAACTGAAATACCTAGGAATCATCCTAACGAAAGAAATCAAAGACCTCTTCTCTGAAAACAATGGCACTCTGAAAAGAGAGATTGAAGATGATATCAGAAAATGGACAGACATCCCCTGCTCCTGGGTAGGAAGGATTAATATAGTGAAAATGGCCATACTTCCAAGACTGCTATATAGATTTAATGCAATTCCAATTGAGATCCCAGCAGCATACTTCATAGGTCTCGAGAAAACAATCCAAAAATTCATTTGGAGCACGAAGAGACCCAGAATAGCAAAAGCAATTCTAGGTAACAGAGACATGGCAGGGGGTATCACAATCCCCAACCTGCAACTCTACTACAAAGCTCCTGTGATAAAAACAGCATGGTACTGGCAATGAAACAGACTTGAGGACCAGTGGAACAGATTAGAAGATGCAGAAACAACGCCAGACACACTCAGCCATCTCATCTTCAACAAAGGAGCCAAACACCCTCACTGGAGGAAAGATAGCCTCTTTAATAAATGGTGCTGGAAAAAATGGGCTTCAACTTGCCAAAGATTAAAACTAGACCTGTATCTCTCACCATGCACTAAACTAAAATCAAAATGGATTAAAGATCTCAATATTAAAATAGAAACGCTGAACCATTTGGAACAGAGGTTAGGTAGAACCCTTGAAGACATCGGTGTAGGAAAAGATTTTAGGAACAAAACCTCAGTTGCCCGTGAACTAGCACAAACAATCAACAAGTGGGATCTCTTCTTATTAAAAAGCTTCTGCACAGCAAGAGAAACCACCAGCAGTGTGAAGAGACAATCCACAATGTGGGAAAAAATCTTCACCTGCTCTTCCTCAGACAAAGGTCTACTATCTTGAATCTATAAAGAACTTAAAAAGATCAGATCTCCCAAATTTAAAGACCCAATCCAAAAATGGGCATCTGAAATGAACAGACATTTCTCAGACAAAGAAGTAGAAATAGCAAATAAATACATGAAAAAATGTTCAACATCACTGGTCATTCGAGAGATGCAAATGAAAACAACACTGAGATTCCACTTCACTCCAGAAAGAATGGCTGCTATCATGAAATCAACCAATAACAAATGCTGGTGGGGCTGTGGGGAAAGAGGAACCCTGCTCCACTGCTGGTGGGAGTGTAGACTGGTGCAAGCACTGTGGAAATCAGTATGGAGATACCTCAAAGAACTAGGACTGGAAATCCCATTTGACCCCGCTATTCCACTGCTGGGGATCTTCCCCAAAGAATTAAAAGAATCATACCACACTGATATATGTGCGCCCATGTTCATAGCAGCGCAGTTTGTAATAGCTAAAACATGGAAACACCCCAAATGCCCATCAACTGGAGACTGGATAAAGAAAATGTGGTTTTTTTATAAAATGGAGTACTACTCAGCCATAAAAAATGAGAAATTAGAGACATTTATAGCTAAGTGGATGCACACTGAGGCAATACTCTTAAGTGAAATAAATAGGACACACATGTGTAAATACTGAATAGTTTCTCTGGTGTGAGAAACTGAAAGTGTAAATAAGGACTAAATGTATAATAGGTCATGTGAAATAGGAAGAAAAGGGGCAAAGGGGAAGGAAGTGGGAGGGCTAAGGGAAAGGATAGAAGGGAATGGGATTAATATGAGAAAATGGAAAAATAGGAACAAAATCTTTGTAAATAGAGAGGGCTGGAGGGGTTGAAGGGAGGGCTGGGCAAAGATGAAAAACAAGAACCAAGAGAGACTATGTAAAGGTGCAAATTTCCAATGATGAATGTCATTATATTGTATACCTAAAATGTACCAATGATTAGAATGAATAATCGATGATGTAAAATAGGAAGAAAAGGTCCAAAGGGGTAGGGGTAGTGGGAGGCACAGGGGAAAGGAAAGAAGGGAAAGGAAAAAATGATGAGAAATGGAAAAAATGGAAATAAAGTGTTTGTAAATAGGAAAGGGTGGAGGGCATGAAGGGAGGGCTAGGAATGGGGAAAAAATAAGAACCAAGATGCATTATATAAAGGTACAATTCCCAATGAGAAATGTAATTGTGTTGTATACCTACAATGTACCAATAAAAGAATTTAATACAAAAAAAATAAAAATAAACAAAAACTCCAGATATCACATCTATGTTAAGGTGAGAGTGACCCAATAATCAAAGCATTTTGCAGAGCACATGGACAGAAGAAAGGGGACGGGGGCACTGTACTATACAGACTCACTGAGGCATTCAGCTGAAGGGTATTAACAAATGGGTAAGAGGACAAAGGGACAGTGCTCCCCTTTCCCTATTAGTCACTCAACTATGTGGAAACCCAGATCACAAAGATAGCTCCTCCCAGGCTACCAGGGAATGACTGGATACTTCCTGGCAGTTTATCTGTCCTCTCCCAGCTAGGGCTTTATGTGGGCACAGTGCCTTGTAGGGGATGATGACCAGAGTCCAAACAGAAGCAGGACGGTAAGATAGTTGTGGATGATGTGTGGTCAGCATGTTTCTATGGGAAGGCCCCAGTCCCTACCCTTATTCTAGCTAGAGGTGCTGCTATTCATGTGTGGAAGAAAGGCAGAAGCTAACAGCTACTGCCAATGTGAGAGGCCAGCTGTGACTGTCCTGGGTCCCCATGGTCTTCAAATAAAAAGAGATGCATGGACAGCTATGACTTTCCCAGTGGCCTTACTACAACTCCATGCTATGCTCAGCCCTAACAATTGTAGACTCCAGAGTCCAGCCAGGCACAGGTATTTTACTAAGATCCCCTGAGGCTGAGAGTATGCTCAGACACTGAAGGAGAGATAATCTGTATCTATGTGATGCCAAACATTTGGGTGCATCTGCAAAAATTCTGCCAATTGTCCACGTAGTCCAGGTTCCAAGCTGTTCCATGTCATGCAAACCTGCCGTCTGTATTTCCCAATCACAGCCTTTGGCCACCAGATGGGCTGTCCTGATGAATGAAGCTGGAGCACATGTGAAGTCAGCTTGCTGAAGCACAGTCTGATGACAAGGGTAATGGATTTGGTCTGTGTGTGAGCTTGTTAGCCTGACTGGTTATAGTCTCAAAAGTTACCTTTAGCTTAAGCCTGCCCTCGATGTTAGACAGCCATGTGATTGGCTCAATTCAGTGTAAGTTTACTACAAATGCTAGAAAACAACTACATATGTACAGCTGATGCTAAGCACCATCATCTGAGGATAGAAAGGCTATTGATAAACACACCTATAATCCACTTAGGCCCCCAAGTGGCCCATAACACAATGTCTTCAATGGGCTTATATTAAAATAAGAGATATCTAAACACTGGTCTCAAATAAACACAGAATGGGAGAGAAAATTCTAGCAGTTGAAAATGACTTCTCCCCAGTGGATCTCAATTTACTAATCATTTCTGGAGTCCCTTGCACCTCCATGGAGGGGGTTCCATCTGGAGCTAGGACTGGAGGCAGTCTAGGCTCAGACCTGCATTAAGCTCCTGACAGAGGACAATAAAGCAGGGAGAACCTATGGGAAGCTTACAGGCCAGAACAGTGTGGCCAGTGCTTTTCTAAACACTCTAAGCACAGTAACTCATCTCTGACAGCAATTCTATGAGGCAGGTACCATTACCTTTTCTACACAGATGAGCAAATCCAAGCCTAGATCTTTGTTCCTCAGCCACCCTACTAAATGGGATCTGTCCATCGGCAAGGTGGGTGACTAAGGGTGGGGTCTGGAGCCTTGGTAGCCAAAGGAGAGCATCAGGCTGGTATAGATCAAGGGCTACATATAACTCCTTTAAATTGCTGTGCTGCTCTGAAGAGGTTGTCCAGCCTGCTGCAAAACTTCTCAGCCCCAACTTTCAGTTCTAATCTTTCAAAGAGCAGAATGCTACTGTGATTCTTTACAGTGAGTGGCCAAAGTCTGCTTCCACTGGCCGCATCCCCAACAGCCCTAGCCTGCCTCTTCTTTAGCACCAAGCCCTCCTGTGTCACCAGGATGAGAAACGACTATGACTGGCCTTTACAGGGAAGGCACAAACATGACAAAGGGAGCACTTATTCTCTTGGCTTCACCAAAGCAGGCAGCAATGAAGATCAGAAAACCCAGCTAACAGACAGCTTTGATCTGATTGGCATCCTCTATCAACAGTTGGCTGCCCTTGCCCACAAGCACAGTGTCTTCTACCCTTCTGACCCTCCATGTAGAACACCCCCACCTTGGAACTGTTGTCCCTACTCCTTGTCTCCACATCACTTCCATTCTCACCTCCACCCACCCCATTGGGCTTCTATCTTTTTTACTCAGCATAGTACTTACTTAGTTGCGCTTGCTCCACAACAAAGCCTGGAGGGAATCATGGTCTGTGCTCACTCTGTTGAGTCTCCCTACAGTGCTTACCAGTTAAACTTTCTTCTCTAAGTTCCCCTGAATGTCTCACTCACCTGTTGTGTACAGCCATTGCTGCGTTTCTCTGCCTACCTGTGGTTTGTATGTGGTTTGTCCCCCAAGAATTCATGTGCTGGAGGCTTGGTCCTCCATGAGGCATTATGAGAGGTGGTGGGGACTCCCACAGGAAGGCCCTAAAGGAAGGTCTTTGGGTCACTAGGGGTCTGCCCTCAGAAGAGACTGAGGTAGTTCTCTTGGGATCCTGAGTTCATTCTCCAGAAAGGCTTGTCATAAAAAGAGCAAGCTGGTCTCTTCCCGCCCTCTGACTTCCTGTCTGGTGATGTTATCTCTCACTCCTACACTCACACTTGCCATTGTGATGCCATCTATCCCGGGCCCACACCAGTCACCAGATCCATGGGCCAAACCACCCAATCTTAAAATCTTAGCCTGCACCACTAGGAGCTGAATAAACCTCTTTTCTTTATAAAGCCCTCCTCAGGCATTTCATTATATTGTGACAGAAAATGGGCTAATGTATGCCTCAATGACCACTCCTTCTCCAGCTCTCCTTTCACCAGACTTTCCAAAGCTGGAATGTTCTCAGTGCTCAGTCTTGGGCTGGCATCCTTATCTACACTTTCTCCCAAATGAGCTCATGCCTTCTCATGGGTGTAAATTCCACTTATGTTTTTGTATCTTTTTATTTTGGTTTTGATTTTTTCATCATTTATTGTAAAATACAGATACAGAAAATCACACAAAGCAAATGGCTTAGTGAAGGACTATAAGGTTAAGACACAGAACTTTGCTGGCTACCCAGAAAGTCTTCTACTCTCCCGGCACCACACCAGCCTCTTCTTCTCTGGAAGTAGCCATTATCTTACTTTTACTGTAATCGCTTCCCTCTGTGTGTTCTTTTATTATTTTAACACCCCAATGCATCCTAGAGACTGCAGTCTTGCCCGCTCATGTGCAGTTTAATATGTCTCTGAATTTTAGAATATGACAGCTGAATTCTGAGGCTTGATCAGGGTCAAGGTTTACCCCCTTGAGCCAATATAGTGCCAATACTATGCTCTTTCATCAGGGAGTAATCAATGTCTGCTTTTTTTTTTAGTATTAGCAGCTATTGGTGCTCAATATCTAAAATCTCAATTCTAGATCCATAATTCATTTTAATTTTCACATATCAGCTAGCATAATTTTATATGAAGATGCTGCCCTTCATCTATTTGGTTACTCAGAGGTACAGTTCAGATATGAATGACAGAATAAATGCTTATTTCCTTTTACTTGCTCAGTTTTCAAGACAAATTGGTTTCCTATCACTGTCATAATATGACTAGCTAATTTTAATACATTACTGTATTATGAACCCATTAATGCAAAAGTATTAAACTTCTGATTAAATATGGGTTTCAATCTATGGCCAATACTATCCTTTTTATAGCCCAAATTGTCATCTCTGGCCAGTGGGAGTCTCTTCAAGTTGGCACCTATGTCCTCTTGTCATGACCTGCTCCAGGCTCACCTATTCATCTCCTGCCCAGACTTGGGTCAGCCATTTTTGCAAGAAGCCCTGGTTTCTTTCAATGGAAAAATGGTAGATTATGACCACAATCTGGTATAAGAGACACTCATTACATCTATTGGTCATAGTTTCTAGTTTTTCAGTGGACAGAGACAAAGAGGAAGATAATATATACATATTTTTCAAGTTCAGCTCTACAACCTCTTCTATGTTACTCTGTACTTCTTTTGAACTTAAAATCCTGGTCCTCAAGGGCAAAGAAATTATAGAATTAGAATGACCCACAATTATTGACTTGCTTTATCCCATATTAAATATTCAACAATCTCAGAATAATATTACTAATGCCACTAGGAGCAAATCATAAAAAAGTTTAAGATGCTTTAAAAATAGTGTCTTCATTCTCATTTTAAAACTACATCTTCTGCAAATGAAAACAGTGCTGAGATTCCACTTCACTCCAGAAAGAATGGCTGCTATCATGAAATCAACCAATAACAAATGCTGGCGGGGCTGTGAGGAAAGAGGAACCCTGCTCCACTGCTGGTGGGAGTGTAGACTGGTGCAAGCACTGTGGAAATCAGTATGGAGATACCTCAAAGAACTAGGTTTGGAAGTCCCATTTGACCCTGCTATTCCACTGCTGGGGATCTTCCCCAAAGAATTAAAGGAATCATACCACAGTGATATATGTGCACCCATGTTCATAGCAGCACAGTTTGCAATAGCTAAAACTTGGAAACACCCCAAATGCCCATCAACTGGAGACTGAATAAATGTGGTTTTTTATAAAATGGAGTACTACTCAGCCATAAAAAATGAGAAATTAGAGACATTTATAGATAAGTAGATGCACATTGAGGCAATACTCTTAAGTGAAATAAATAGGACACAGATGTATAAATACCGAATAGTTTCTCTGGTGTGAGGAACTGAAAGTGTAAATAAGGACTAAATGTATAATAGGTAATGTGAAATGGGAAGAAAAGGGGCAAAGGGGAAGGAAGTGGGAGGGGTAGGGGAAAGGATAGAAGGGAATGGGATTAATATGAGAAAATGGAAAAATAGGAACAAAATCTTTGTAAATAGGGAGGGCTGGAGGGGTTGAAGGGAGGGCTGGGCAAGGGTGAAAAATAAGAACCAAGAGAGACTATGTAAAGGTGCAAATTTCCAATGAGAAATGTCATTATATTGTATACCTAAAATGTACCAATCATTAGAATGAATAATCGATAATGTAAAATAGGAAGAAAAGGTCCAAAGGGGTAGGGGTAGTGGGAGGCACAGGGGAAAGGAAAGAAGGGAAAGGAAAAATGATGAGAAATGGAAAAAATGGAAATAAAGTCTTTGTAAATAGGGAAGGGTGGAGGGCGTGAAGGGAGGGCTAGGAATGGGGAAAAAATAAGAACCAAGATGCATTATGTAAAGGTACAATTCCCAATTAGAAATGTAGTTGTATACTTACAATGTACCAATAAAAGAATTTAATTAAAAAAAACTACATCTTCACTGTCTGATCACCTTGTTATCATATGATATAATATATCCCTATACCCTCAGTCTTGGTTAGATGTGTAACTGTAGGTTTAAAGCTTGTGTCAATGTCTCTCTAGTCATTTAGTTGTCTGAAACTCATCCTCCACCAGATTCCTGAGGAAGGGCTCATAGGAAAAATGTTCTCTGAGTTCTTACATGCTATGCTAATTAATAATAGTTTGTACTCTTTATCCTTGAAGGTCAACTTTGCTGAATATAGAATCCTTGGCTCATGTTTACATTTTCTTTTTTGAGTACTTTAAATATTACTCCATTTTCTTCTGTCAGAATATATGGCTGCAAAAAAGTCTACCAACAGTATCATTTCCTTTCTCACATAAACCATCTACTCTTTTGCTTAGATGCCCAAAGGATTCTTTTTTTATTCTTCAAAACCCAATAATTTTACTAGAATATTTTGGTCATTCTAGGTCAACATTTTTGGTTACATAATATGCTCTTTCAATATACAGCTTTAAACAGGCATATTTCATTTTATGAGATGTTTTGGCTTGTGCATGTTAAAGGGTTTTCTGTTTGTTTTGTTTTAGTGCAGGAATTGAAACCAGGGCCTTCACACAGAGCTTCATTCCCAGTCCTTTTTTTTTTAATTTTAGACAGCGTTTTGGTAAGTCACCAAGTAGTCTAACCCGGGATGAAACAAATGATCTTCTTACCTTAGCCTCCCAGAATGCTGGGATTACCATGCCTGGTTAGGATTTTTTGTTGCTTTTCTTTAGCATTTTTTTTTTCTTCAGAGATGTCTATTCTCCACCTATTGGGTTTTCTTTGTCTATCTTCAACATATATTTAAAATTTTCTCACAAAGCATTTTTATTTCATTATTGATTTCCTTGTGATTCTAAAATGTTCCTTCCCTTATGCCTTTTATGTCTCATAGGCATTATTTATAGTGTTAATTTGTTCTTGTGTGTTCTCATTTATAATGTTTTTTCTTCTATTTCTAATTTTTCTTGAATTCTGTCATCCCATTTCTAACTTTTTCTACTGATTCATGCTATCTTCCATGTCCTGTATCATTTTAAAATGCTTTGGAGCTCATCATAAAATTGTATGTTATAAAGCAGTGGTGGCAAACCTATGGCACGTGTGTCACAGCAGGCTGGTTATCACTGAATGAAAGCTTTAAAAGGTTCTCCATCACTGTTATAGGGTACTGTTAATGTTTGGATCTTACATGTCTGCAAAGACCCATGTGTTGAAGGCTTGATCATGGTCTTTGGAGGTAGTGGAACCATGAGGAGGTAGGGCCTAGTGGAAGGAAGTTAGGTCACTGGGGGTGAGGCCCTGAAGGAGACACTGAGACCCCAGCCCCTCCTCTCCCTCTTCCTCTCTCTTTCTGCTTCCATGAAGTGAGCGGCTTTGTTCCCTCATGCATGCCTCAACACGTTATTCTGCCTTGCCACAGACCCCAAAATACTGGAGCCAACCAACAAATGACAGAAACCTCTGGAGCTGTGAGCCAAAATACAGGTAAGTTTTTCCTCCTTTTGAGTCTTCAGGTATTTTGTCACAGCAATGGAGATCTTCCTAACAACAAGTTTTGGGTTTGTTTGTCCTGTGCTTTTGAGCTTTCTTCTTGTGTGCTTTCACACAAGCTTTCTTCTTATCTGTAGGGATGTTATTCTCCTCATTATCTCTTTCTTACAATAACTTGTATGGGATTTGGATGCAATCATTTCATTCTTAGGTGGAGGAAATTTTCTGTACTGTTTGACAGAGGCTTTGTTCAGATATCCTTTCTAACACCACAGAGCTCACGCTTTGTTTTATATGGTGTTAAAATATGTTGGCTTGCTTTTTGAGATTTCCTAGTTTTATTCACCTCACCAACTCTTATCTGGACTTTCTAATTCTTTTGTCTTTATTATCTGACCCTGTTTAACTTTTATTCCACTCCCAACAGGTTCTCTATCAGTAGGTGCCTGGAAGAAAGCTCTGATAGTCAGTTTTTGAGACTATACAGGAACTGGGCTCCTATACCCCTTCAGTCCATCTGGGGGATTTCTTGCACTCACTCACTAGTAGAGTGAATAGAAACTGTCCCAATTTCCCCTGATAGTCTCATATTGGCCCACATTTTCTTATGAATATCTGCTGCTACTTTGAGTTTCTTGTGTTCTCAGGTCCATCTTCCTTCTCCTTTCTATGCATAGACATCAAAACAGACAAGTCTTGTACTTATTAATGGTTCCTTCCCACCTTATGGGAATGCCCTGTCACCTAATTTTATTATAAATGTTACCTATGGGTTTTTAGTTTTTAGGGAGTTTTTTGTTTTGCTTTTTGTGGTGCTAAGGATTGAACCTAGGTCTTTATTAGGCAAGCAGTCTACCACTAAGCCACACCCCCAGCCCTGCTTTTTAGGGTTTTTGTTTTTGGTTTTATTTTTTATCTCATTGTTCTATCTCTTACGTGGAGATTTGGGAAGATCCAAATACTACATTGCCACAGTGGTCACTATTTTACCAAATTTCCCCTGCTGATGACTCTCAAATCTCAACCCACAGCTTGCATCTCTCTTCTGCCCTCATGCACCCACCTATTAATCTCTCTCTTTGTGGATATCTAATAGGTGTCTCAAACTTAACTTGGCCGAAACAAATTCATTAACTCCATCTCCATTGATTTTTTCCTTCTCACTAAATGGTACCACCTCCCTCCCAGATGCTCACATCTAAACCTTTGGAATGTATCTCTTCCTCACACTCAAAAAGTAACCATATTCACAGGCCCTGGCCATGCTACTCCCCCACTGCCTCAACTCTGGTCTAAGCCTTCACCATCTCTTCTCAGTGCCAGCTTACCAACTGGTCTCTCTCTTCACTCCCCCTGCAGGGAAGCCAAAATGGTCTCTCAAAGCAAAACTCAGTTGCATCACCCTCATATTCTACACATCCCAGTGGCTTTCACTGAAAACAACAACATTCTAACACCTAACTGTGGTCCGTGAAACTCCACGTAATTTGGACCACGATGTCCTAATTCTATCTCTCCCCACTCTTCCTATATTTCTATGTCCCCAACATTGAATCTTTCTAGTCTTGTCCCTGAAGCATGCTGACATGCTTCTCATCTCAGAGAACCTGCCCTTCCTGTTTCCTATGCTTAGAGTACTCCCCTAGATCCTGCAGCTCTGCTTCTTTTTCACCATTAGCTCTGACTCCCCAGAGGCCTTCTTGGATACCCTTGGTAAACCTGTTATGTATTTTATCTTTGTCTTATCACTCGTCACTGCCTGAAAATTTTCTTTTCTTTTTATATATAAATATTGCTCGTTTGTACACTCTCTCTCACCACCATTAACACTACTAGAATTCTCCTTGCAGACAGAGATAGTATACATGTGGTATATAATAGGTGCTCAATAAATATTTGCTAGTTAACTATATGTCTATATTCCTCTGGATATGACCAAAGGAACTAGTTCTGCACAAGCTCCAAACCATGAATTATTTTCCTAAAATTTCCATGTGCTACCCTAAGCTTTCACTCAGGACATGGACTTATCTATGTAGCTAAAGTGTCTTGGACACCTAACTTTCGTAAGGAGTAGAAGTTCTCAGCTTTGTAAGAACCAACATTCCCTTTTGATTATGAATACTTTGTAATGTTCCTTCCTTTTCTATTTGGAAATGAAATTTATACCTATATATATATAACTGCATACCTAATTGTTTTTAAAAATCCACATAACTTCCTAACTATAATATAAAGGAGTAATAAAAAGAAAGTAATTTATAATAAAATAGTATTTCATTATGCAAATGCTTGAGCATGACTAAACTGGAAGACATAATGAAACAGTTGGATGATTGCACCTTTATGCAGAATCACCATGAACACAGCAACTACAAATTCAGATTAATACAGGAGTATTGTGTTGGTAACTCAAATACCACAGCCCAGTTGGCAACAATGATGAATGGTGATGTGACTTTACAAAATGGTGCAGATAAAATTGTGAACAAAACAAAGCATCGTCTTCTTGATTTACTTAGTAGTTGCATTCATGGAAAATTCAATACATACCATCTTGAAAAAAATTAGTCTATATTTATAAATAAAATATAGTTTGTTTCTAGGTTTGAATATTTATTAACAGGGTTATCACACATGAATGTCCATTTGAACAACTAAAAGTCTTGTAGGAAACAGAAAATCATCTTCTTTTTGTTGGATGATCCTGAATTTTGAAGGACACTCAGTGGCCCAGACCTGACTCATTTAAATTCCAGGAGCACCTCCTCTCCAGTCATTGTAAAATCTCAAATCGACCTAATGAATTTACAAAATGCCTTCTCCACTTGTATTATTATAAAATAGTAGCCTTGTTCATGATCACCAAAAACTGACAACAACTCAAACATACTTCACCTGGTGAATGAAAAGATATGCTGTACTCTGTCCACATGGTGGAATACTATTTAGTAACAAAAATGTAGAAAAGCTCTCAGAAATGCAGAAATGTGGATGATTTTCAAATGCATTAAGTGAAGTGAAAGACACCATGCAAAATGGCAGCGTATTGTATGATTTCACTCATGTCACATTATGGGAAAGACAAAACTGACATTATGGATAGAAAACAGACCAGTGGTCATCAACAGCTGGGGAGGAAGGGAGGGGCTGACAGCAAAGTAATAAAGAGAATTTTTAGGGGTGAGCCAATTGCTCTATATCCTGGCTTGTGGGATGGTTACATGCTTGTGTTTGTCAAAATTCACGGAATTAGGGCTGGGGATTTAGCTCAGTGGCACGACACCTGCCTGGCAAGCACAAGGTCCTGGTACTGAAGGGGGCAAAAAAACCCTACAAAACTCACAGAATTGTATATTTATAAAAGTTGGACTTTATTATATGTAAATTAACCTCAAAATTTTAAAATATTTTAAAAATAGGTATTGCTCCCTTGAGAACCACTGTATCAGGCTTCACAGATTATAAAGCATTTTCAGATGTTCTGCCCACTGTGAGGCTGGCTGGGCAAGATACACTGGCCTCATTCTAGAAACAAAACTGCCATGAGAGAAACAGATCCTTGAGCTGAAAGTCTAACTCCAAGGCCTGGAACGTACCATTAAGGTGATTTGTGTGACTGGCAGTGAGTTACTTTTATCTCTGAACCTGTCTTATAATTGTTGGTCCTGATACCCTCTGATTCAGTGATTTGTCTGAGGCCACAGAGCTGGTCAGTGGCAGACCCAGGGCCACAAGGTATTAATGTCTAGGCCATTACTTCTACTCTCACTGCAAAAACTGAGTGCCTACCCATTCGCTGGCAATGCACAAGGACGCCCATTAATTGTTCACATAGTTGCTGAGGGACAGTGCCAAGGACTGGGTTGGAACAAGGCTCTGATGAGCAGTGAATACTGGAGGGAGCTGCCTACTGAAGGGGCTCAGATGCTCAGATGGCAGCAAGTCTGAGCAAGATGACTTGGTGAGGGAGCACATGTCAAGGCCGTTCTTGCTATAAATTATGCCAACCTTGACAAAGTCCTCTACCTAATGGCCAGCAGCACTGAGGTCTTCAAAAGGGCAAGGCTCTTTCCTTTAGTCTCTGTCTTAGGCTATTTAGGCTGCTAACACAAACTACCACTGTCTGGCTGGCTTAACCAACAGAAATTTATTTCTCACAGCTCTGAAAGCCAGGAAATCCAGGGTCAAGGTGCTGGCAGGTTTGGTGTCTGATGAGGACCTGTTTCTTGGTCCATAGATGGCCATCTTTGCATTATATCTTCATATAGCAGAGAGAACTCTCTAGGTCCCTTTCATAAGGGCACTAATTCCATTCATAAGGGAACCATCATCATCATCTAATCACCTTCCAAAGGCTCCAGCCCCAAATGCCATTTCATTGGAGGTTAGGGTTTTGACATAAGTATTTCCAGGAGGGCACAAACATTTGTTATACTTCAGTCTCCTCCAGAGTCTCTCTTCTTTTTCCTTTCTTATTCTTTCCCCTATTCATAGGAGCCTATGGCTCAGTCTCTCCCAGTGGGGTCCAATGCTTTGCACCACAGACCTCCAGAGGTCTTCCAAGTTTGAGGGCTGAGCCTAGACTCCAGCAAAGCCTCCAGGGACCTTTTAGAAGAGTTAATGCCAGCTGAGCGGGGGGGGGGGGGGTGCGCACACCTGTTATCCCAGCACTCAGGAGGCTGAGGAAGGAGGATGGCCATGAGTTTGAGGCCAGCCTGGGCTACATAGTGAGTTCAAGGCCAGCCTGCACTACACAGTGAGATCTTACCTCTAAAACAAAACAAAAATAAAGAAATAAAAATTAAAAAGAGAATTAATGGCACCTAAAGCCTGTAACACATTTTAAAGCCTTAACCACCAGAAGTGAGGAGTAAAGCTAGTTATCAGAAGCCAGGATAGATACCCCAAACCTTAGCACCTACTTCCACCCTCTCCCACACACTGCAGCCTTTGGAATTCAAACTGTTCAGAACCCTTTGTGTACAATTCTTCTATGAAGCACCATTTACCGATGAGGAATGGCTAGTGTCTGAATAAAGCCCTGTTAGTTACCACCTCCTTTAAACCGCATTAAGGAATACATAATTGCCAAGTAAATTTCATTTGGGTTCGCTCCATGCTCCAAAGGCCCCAGCACAGACTGTTCTTCCCCCTTCTTTATAGAAAGAACAGTGCACAGGCTTGCAAAGATTCCTTGAAACCTGAAAACACTCGATGTGCATGCAAATGAAGGAAGCATGGTGTTTAGGGGAAGCCGGCTGGTGCTGCCCAGAGACAGAAATGTGATTTCTTGCTTAGAAGAGCAGAAGTGGAGAGTCAGCCTCCCAGGCTGAAGCAAGATGTTTCTTTGGAAAAGCCTCAAAATCCTTCTGATTCTCAATTCATCCTACTGCAGTATCCTACTTCTCCATCAGTATCAAATGGAGAATTTTATAGAAAAAAATGTAATCAGAGTTGCAAGATATCTTTAACTTAAATTAAAATGGTCATTGCTGAATGGGGGATCTATATCCTTTTTTTGCCTTGCTCAGCACCCATGATGGAGGCAGCACAGCACAGACTACTAGCCTGGGTGCCAGCTTACTGGCTTGGGCACCAAGTCCAGCAATTACTAGCCATGTGATCTACTTCCAGTTTCTTAACCTCTCTACACTTCATTCTTCATCTGTAAAGTCATACTTAACTTTTAAGGCTACTATGAGAACTGAGTTGAAATATATAAATTAGTAAGAAGAGTGTATGATATATAGTTAGTATCTAATGTTATCTATGATTATCCCCTAACTGCTTATTTAAATTCACTGTCCATCATTTTCTGTATTCTGATGCTTTGACACCTTAGAGTCCTGCTGACCCAGAAGAGACACAAACCAACCAGTCCAAAGGCCAACCACTTCCTTTATGGAATACTCACCTTCTCGGCCACTAGCTACCTGCCCTCATCACCCCAGGACAGGTACTAACACCTAGGCACAGTCTCAATCCCCCAGAGCCCACAGAAGTGACTTAAAACTAGTCGACCCCAAACTGCTCTCCCTGCCTTGCCTGCCCCTTCCCACAAAAACCATAATACAGGCTCCTGCCATCTCCTCCTTGCTTCTGAGCCATGCTAGCGTCCCCATATAGTCCCAACAATGTGGCATGCTCCCTCCTCTGAGGAACTGTTGAGTGCCAGACTTTTATCAACAACACGGTCTCCTGGTATTGGCCTTACTGGACCTAAATTTGCTCTGTATATGCTGTATTTTGAAGCAATACTTTTGCTACAGCTTTAATTCACCTGGAACTGCTCTTGTGAAGGTCATTCATGGTGTTTTAGCTGCCAACCAGATGGCCTCATCCAAGACTAAACAGTCATGGCCTAGGCCTTACTGTCATATGTGACTTTGTTGGCTAGTGTACAGCTTAGAAGCCACCTATTCCAAAAAGTCTTCCTGAGCCATGGCCTCCAAGCTCCTGGCCACTGCCCCCTGGGTTCCCACAGCTCTTGTAATTGCCCGTGGTTTTGTCTATAACCTTCATTAGATTGCCAACCCCAGCCAGGCATGCCTTTCCCCCAGTGTACAGCAAGCTGCTTTGTGCTGCTCAATAACTGTTAATTGAAAGAATGAATGAATGGGTACATGAATGAATAGACCTGTCCCAGTTTTTGGAACTCAGAGTCATCTTGAACTCTTCATCCTACTTTCTTCTGTCCTTCTATTCTTCTGTCTTTATTGTCCTTCCCACTATAACCCTTCACTACTCTATCTTCACTATCATATTCAGATCACAAACAGAGCACTGACCTTTTAATTCATTTAACTCCAGATTCTCCCTCATCCAACTCATACTGTAGCCCTGAAGTCTTAAATTATAACTACACTCTTCAACCTCCCTCCCTCCCTGCCCATCCTCATCCCCACCCTCTCAGAATAAATACGAAGTCCCAGTTGATCCCCTGGTTGTCAGCATCTCCTCCCCTGCCCAGTTGTGCCTGCCTCTTCTCAGGCAACCCGAAGCTATGCATCAAAACCTCCCACCTGAAAGCTCATTCCCTTCCCATTCCTGAGTTCATCCTGACCAACGCTGCCACATCCACACCCTCAGCTCCCACCACCCCCACTGTCCAGGCCCAGAACCATTACAAGTCACTCTCCTTACCCTCCACAGGTGCAGGACTGCATAGGAGTCAGCTCTGAGACCCAGAACATGGTGGGAAAATCTCTGTCAGTTTTCCCATGGTCAAAAACATGTGAGAGGATGTCTGGAGAAAACAGTCTACAATAAACCATGGACAAACACAAAATGCAGTGTTGATCGATTTCATGACCAATTCTGTCTCCACAGGCCTTAATGTGCTATGACTGTGACTAGCAGAGGTAGTTTTAATGGTCCTCACTTCTCAATCTCACACCCTCCCTCCCTCTATCTCTCCTCTGCGCATGCGCGCGCGCGCGCGCACACACACACACACACACACACACACACAAACACACATTGTAGGTCTAAGAGAAATGCTCCTCACTTCCAGATGTACTTTACTTTATGTAAAAGTTGCTTCGTGAAACAACTTGAATTTTTATCAATCAAATCTTACTCTCTCTAAATCTTACTTGCCACATCTATAGTACTTCCTTGTTATGTTCAGGGAAGATATTTCAAGAGCCCCTATGGACACCTGAAAACTGCACAGTGCCACACTCTATACATACTATGGTTTTTCCTATATATGAATCTTTATGGTAAAACTTAATTTATAAATTGGGCATAGACAGATTAACAACAACTACTAATAAAAGACAACAGTTACATCAATATACTGTAATAAAAGTTATGAGAACGTGGTCTACAACTCTCTATAGACACATATACAGTATGTAGGTATATATACTATTATATGTATGTGTATATAAATATGTAAGTGTGAATAAATATATATATATACACTTTTTATTGTGCCACATTCATCTTTCTTCTTTCTTCTTGTTGACCATGGTAACTGAAACTGCAGAAAACAAAACTACAGATAAGAGGGAACTACATTTTCTTGTCTCTTTCTCTGATTGATGTTTAGGAAACATGGTTCCTAAAACTGAGACCTGTAGCTTTCAGCCTCTCTCCCCTGCCAAATGAATGTTAGCATCTGAGAAGAACAATGCCCTGTAGTAAAAGAACCCTGGCAAACATCTTTAGGCAAAATAATAATAATGATGACAATAATAAAATTCCCATAATATGTCTGGTCATTATCCCTTAATTTTCTATTTTGTAAGTTCTGATTTGAATATTAGGTGGGAGGGACACTTACAAAGTGTGATAAGAATACAATGAATGGGGCGGGGGATTTAGCTCAGGGGTGCTGTAGCCTGCCTTGAAAGTGCAAGGTCCCGAGTTCGATCCCCACTTCCAAAAAAAAAAGAATACAATATATGTTTAAATTCTTTGAAATTTATTACAGTAAAAGATACATTCCTATTAACCCCCCTAAAAATCCTCCTCTTTGCTTTTAACACACATATCCTATTGTTTTTGTCATTTTCTGAAGCAGTTCTGGAAGTCCTCTTTCATGTTTTTAGTTACACTATTGTAGCTGTCTCAATGGCCTGAATCAATTCAAAACATTTACTTTCTGTGGTCATTTTGACTTTGGAGAAGAGTGAGAAATCATATAGTTACAGATCCAGTGAGTGAAGAAGATGAGGACACTGTAACGTTTTGGTGATCCTGCCTTCCCGTTGGATGGAACTTGGCAGCAGCATTCACTGTAGTTTCGGTCACATCTGGTAAAGATACTCACAAAAGACTTCCAGAATTGCTTCAGGAAGCATCAATACCAATGGGATAAGTGTGTTCAAAATGAGAGGGAGTATTTTGAGGGGGATTAATGGCTCTTTTACTATGGCACATTTTTTACTCAAACATTCACCATATATTTTGGACACCCCTTATATCTGACTCTTTCCTTTAAGATACAATAACATTTTAGTATGAGTAGGAGAGTGTACAAACACCTTGGGTCCTGAGGCTTGAAGGAAAAGAAAAGCAAGAATAAGGCAGCAATCATACGGATGAGCTGCTCCCCATGCCTCTAGATTGACTTCAACTACTTCATCTCTACTCATCTTCACAACTAGGATAGCAGTAACTGTTATTATCAGACTGAATTTACCAAGAGATAGCACTCAATATCCAAGAACTGTGGTAGGTGGCCCAAGGTCAAACAGGCAGTGAGTGTCATAGCTGGGATTAGAACCTAGATCTGTCTGATTCTAAACCTTTCATGTTCTCCCAGGTTCTCTCTGGGAGAAGCCATCTGATCAGCTGCCCCCAACACACACACCACCTCTAGGTAGGCCAGGCAGATGATAGGAAATAGCACTTACATGTGCCCATGGGAGTTGCTATAGTCTATTATTTCAAAAAACTATTTTAATTAAAGACTCATCCAATCATGCATAAAATTCTATTCAATTATTACTGGTGTACTTGTAGAAGAATTTGAGAGCTCTCATTCATTGAACTTCTTAAAAATCTGGTTTATTTAAAATTCAAAATATTCATCATATACTTAAAAAAACTCATTCATGCAACTTAACAAAGTAAAGAGCTAATGGGTATCTTTTTAAAAGCCCAAAACCTCTTATTTGACTTCTTTAAGCACTACCTTATACTATTAAGAACTGGAGGAGGCCACCTGCTTTCTTAGCAAATCATTCACATGAGTAACAACTCTGGTGACAAAATGAGGGCTCAGATAGTCATGAAACAATTCAGATGAGGCTCAGCATGGAACCAAAACCAGGCAGGATGATGAGGACGGGGTGCAGGAGTCAAGCAGCCTTGAGGGGACTGGCAAAAAAAAAGTACCTGAAAGCAGGACAACATGGCACTGGCAGACCCTGCCTGGGACAGGACATGGACCATGGTGACTAGGCTGACCTCCTTCCCTGGGTATCCATCTCTCCACTAGGATGAGGACACTGGATACAAAGGTGCCCTGCTCATCATTGGCATGCAGACAGTGCTCTGTGTGTGAGACTCCCCTCTCTTCTCTTCCAGCTTAGGGACAGGAATAATCCCACAGCTGGTGAGACTACATTTACAGCTGGAGTTTGAATGTTCCAGGCTTAGAACACTACGGTGGATGGGAGTGAGGAGCTGAATGATTCACTACTACATCCAGCATCACTGAGCTCTTCTTTAACCCCAGCCTAAATATGGCTAGCTGCTGCCAAAGCCTATTTCTTCCTGCCCTGTCCTCAGGGAAAATGGAAAGTGGCCAGCATCCTCCCTTGAATATGGATGTTGGTGATTAGAGACATTGGTCACAGCACCCTTCGGTCTACTAGGAATCTGAGGTCTTTCAGCTGCTTCCAGAATGCCTAGATAAAGACAGAGAGGAAGAGTGGCTGGGAGGCTGTTGATCAACTTATAGACTTGCAGGGCATGAGGGGGAAATGTACATCTGGCCTGAATGGGCTTCCTGAGAAGGACAGTGAGTGTCACAGGACTGCGGTCTCGCAGTTTCAGGGCTTAGCCCTGCCTTTGTGTGGGAGAAGGAAGGAAGGCATCTGAACAGAGAGGAGATGGCCAAAAGGAGAAGTCAGGCTTCTCAGCACCCAAATGGGTGCTCAGCCATCAAGCAAATGGCTTATGATCTTCCTTGCCCAGAATCAGGTGCTGTGTCTAAACAGACACAGAAGAGGAGGAAAGCTGCATTGGCTTAATTTTATTCAGAATTTCCTCCAGCCTTCTTTGCCACAGACGGCTGCCTGGGTTCAGAAAGAACAGAGCTGCCACTGGGAGGTATGCGCTGGAGGTGCATGCTGGGGAGGTGCTCAATGGGGAGGTGCACACTGGGGAGGCAAAGCCTAAAAGTCCCTGCCCAGAACTGCAAAATGCCTGAGTCAGCCTCCAACAGTTCAGCCATAGGGACAGCAGTTTCCTGTCCACTAACCCCAGGACTAGAAGGTAGATAGGACAGGCTTCCCAAATTAGCATTCTCCCACACACTGGGTGATTTTCCCCCGTGATTTTCACTCTTTCATTACCTCATTTAGTCTCTTTTTTCATATCACCTGGATGAAACAGAAAGAAGGATTTTTATTTTCTTTTGTGTAAGTAAGGAAATGAGGACAAAACAGAACGATTTAGCCAACATCACAAATAAAATTCTAGAGGCCAGGGATTTGTTTTTACCCTTGAAGCTCAAATTTCCTGGCCCTATGCTTTCTTTCTAAACAGGCCAGGGGAGAAGGAGAACAAAGAGAGAAGTGGACCCTATCCTTCTCTATTGGTACAGTCACCACCCCTATGAGCAAGCTCAGTTGGCAAGAGTAAGGGAGATGTCCACCAGAGCAGGGGGTGTCTGCCCCATGAAAATGTAAACATCTCTGACTGGCCCCCATAGCACATGTCTTCCTGGGGCACTGGCCACCACTTGGTGTTTGTGGTGGCTTCCTTCTTCCCACCCCTCGCTTACTTTGCATCAGCCCAGCTGGGTGATCACTGCCCAAGGCTCACAGTAAGGCAACAAGGTCTGTAATGAATGAAAGGCAGCCAGCCCCCACTTAATGGTTTTTTGGTCAGCAAGAGAAATTCCCAACCCAACTTCAAACTGTCTATCAGAGCACCCAGGAGTCATTGCCTCAGTATTCTTTCACCTCTTGTATATGAAGAGGTCCCCACAGCAAATATTTAGAAGATTTGTATCCTAATCCCTGCCCATGCCCTCTCTAACTCTCTGAGCTAAATCACAGCTCAGGTCTGTGTAAACAGGCTTTTTACTCAAGGCCCTGGTCCTCTATGAAGTTTGAGTAACAATCATGTGCAGAACCACTCTCAGGTGCGAACCTATCCTGAGTGGGCTACTCAGTGTGCTGGCTGCAGGGCATGCTTCCTCGCCTGAAAACTTTTGGGAGCTGGTCTCTGTCATTGCTGGAAGGATACCTGAGCAGAATGGTGACCGTCAGGTGGGCGGTACTGAGGGTCTGAGCTTATTGCACTGTTTCTGTTTCCCCAGCCAGGCTGCCAACTCTCTGAAGGCAGGGACCTCATTTTAACTATTTTTGCATCTCTGGTATCAAGGCTCTGAAGCTGCACATAGCAGTCACTCAATTCATGTCGGGTAAATGATTAAACTTTATCAATTAAAATCTGGGTCTGGGCTTCAGTGCATCAGGCTCTAATTCCTTCATGCCAGCTCTAATAGGGTGGCTCCCATTTCAAAGGCCTTGGCCAGCTTCCCACTTCCTATAGGACAGTCAGACTCCTTACCCTCTTTGCACTTAGGACCATCATCGGTAGGCTCCAGCCTACCATTCAGCCTGTTTCCCCCACAGCAACTTCCCATGCACTCAGGTCTTCAAGGAGCCTGAAGCATTTGCTCTCCTCACAATGGTCCTGGCTCTGCCTTTGCTTGGGTGATGTCTCCCACCTGGAATCCACTATGCTGTACACAAAGGGCTCAGGAAGAGTATGTTTAATTCATTTGAATAAATTAAAGCTGGAACCTAGAAGAGGGCGCATCCTATTTTCTGCTTCATTCTCCCGAGCTCTATCTAAAAAATGGGACTATCCGCCCCAGGTCCACTGGCCCACAAAAGGGAGATGGCAAGGTGTCTGGTAGGGCTGGTGTGGAATAAAGCTATCAATGTGTGCCCTTTCCTTAGCAGTGGTTCGGGGCCATTGGGACTTAAGAATCCCCGAGCCCTTTGCAAATGTCATTCTCCATACCTGACTGGGAAGGCATCAGTGAGGAAAATGAATGTCTGGAAAGGGAAAAGCAGAGGGAAAGGAGAGAGCACTGGAATCAGAGAGGGAAAGGACACACATTAGGCCAGGAGTTCTTCGCCCAAATTCACAGATCAACCTTGAGGACTCAGGAACTTCTGATTTCTTTTTGTGCTTTTCTTTTCTTGACAGAAGTCCCACAGCTTTCACAGGATTCTTAAAGGGCTTTCTTTGCTCAGATTATTCACAGGCTCAACTTTCTTGCTTCATGATCCCAGAGTCCTGCCACAGGCTCTCTTCCCCTCCCATGATAGCACTGTATCCAGAGATTCAATAGCTACTGCCCTGGATCAACAGCAGTGGCCAGTGCCAGCAAAGATGCAATGAATTCATATTTCCAGCCTGCACCTCTTTTCTGAGCTACAGAGCCACGCACAGAATTAGTTACTGAGAGAACAGACAGCTCCACTGGGAAGCCCAGAGGCACTTGGGAGTCAGCAGGGCCATCTCATAGCACCAGTCCCCTCCCATCCATTCTCACTGTGACTGGAGGACTCACTCTAACACAGAATTCTCTCTTGCTTGTAACTCTTCAGTGGCTGTCCTTTGTATTAAGCTAAAGCCCAAGCCTTTCTAACAGGACTCTAAGCCCTTTATAATCTGTCCACTACCTATCTCTCCAGGCTCATCTCTTCCCACCTCCTCACCTCCCTACATTTCAAAAAATCATCATAGACTCTCTTGCTTTCTCCTCTAACTACTACACCCAATCGTGTCCCTTTCACATAGGTTAATGCCTACCTTTTGTTTAAATTTCAGGTCTCTGTTTAAATCAAGACTTCCTTTAAGAAGCTTTCACTAACTTCCATGCTAGGTCACAAGCCCTTGCTAAGTGATTCTATAGGATTCTGTACTTCCCCAATCAGGATGAATATGAAAATTTCCAATAAATTTTCTGTATCCCCACCCCTGCCATGTGAGATTTTAAGATCCAAGAAGTCAGAAACTACTTCTGCCTGTTCTCAACTGTATCCACAGCTACTGGCTCAGCACCTGGCACACAGTAGGTGCTGAGCAAAAAACTGATAAGATATTAATCAGTTGATAATTAGTTTGATAGAAAAAATAAATATGATGAATGGAGGGAGGAGGGGAAGGAAGGGAAGGAGGGAGGGAGAGAGGGAGACAGGTTAGGGTTAGTCTTTTCCTTCTTAGAGTACCTGTTTTTATTCTAAGTTGTAATAGACACACACTAACACTTTTCTTCTCCAGAACACCCCTGCATTGTAAGTTAAGTTGCATTCCCAGCTGACTGAATTCTTCTGCATCAGCCTGGTGTTCAGCATGATGTCTTGCAAAATCAAGTCCTTCGTCCTTCCAACAGAAACCATGGACAGCACCTGCAGGCACTGGTTTACACTGCACTGCCACGCACATCATCTCAAGAGTAGTGATGAATGATGAGCAGATAAGTGATCCCATGACAAATACTGAGCCCCAGACTTGACTCCAGTTCCACTTCTATTTGTGACTTTCACTGGGAACTTGAATCTGCAGTAAATCCATTCTCGACTCAATTTCCCCCTCTGTAAAATGGAGAATTAAGCCCTCTTCTTTCTATCTTCTAAGGCTGCTGAGAAAAGATAAGACTAGAAAGCAGCTACCTAAGTACATGGAACGATGAATATTCATGGCGTACGTCTCTTAGGGTGACCTTAGTGGCTACAACTCATCAAGTCACTTGTAGCCACCTCTCCACCTTGCAGAACTTCCCAGCTCCAGTCCTGCTTGTCTTTCCCCCTCCACTAAAAATCCTCAGTAGCCAGAGAGGATGGATGAGAACATGGTCACATCTGTTACCTCTTACAAGTGATCGTCATAAATCCCACTGTAATTAAACCATCCTGGTAAGGGGCTTTAAGCCCAAAACATGTTGGTGCTTTCTGCATTTGCCAGTTACAGCATGACAGTGATTGAATAGCTCCATGTCAGTGAGGTAAGTGGGCAGAGCTTTATCTTCCTCCTGCTCTCACATGGAGTTTAGCAGCCATGGTCTGGGGGCTCTGAAGGTGCCAGAGATAGCACACATAGAGCATGCTGGTCAAGAGGGCATAGCAGCAGGGTGGCACACTTAGCATGGCAAGTAACAGAATCCAACTTAAAATGATGAGCAGAATAGAATACTGAGGGAGAACTAATGAGATGAAATTTTGAATGGAAAATGTAAAGATTTGCATTTGGATTCAAAAAATCATTAGCAGACCTATAAATCAGGAGTCACTTGTCTTGGACAGGTTTATTAAAAGAAAAAGACATGGACTTCATTTGTTCATGTGTTTTTAGGACCACAAGCTTGACATGAGCCAAGTGACAAAGTGCCACATATTAAAAAATTTATAAAAGGAAAACCTTGGGATGAGTTAATAGTAGCAGAGTTTCCGGGACCAAGGAGGGGATTGCTTCTCTAATCTCTACTCTAGCAAGACTAATGCAGAATACTGTGGCCAGCATAGCCACTCCATTTAGAAGGATAATACCTGTTATGGCTTGTATCTAGATGTCCCCCCAAAGCCTCATGGGCTCATAGGAGAGGTTTTTGGGAGGTGGCTGGATCATGAGTATACAATACTGGATTAGAGTGAATGATACTGGGATTAAGGGTATGTGATAATTAAATTAGCTTAGCATAGTTCTGGGTGTGGATAATGGAAGTATCACCCTGGGTGTGGGTAGCACCAATCAATAGGCTTGTAGCCTGGATGGAATATAAAGGGACAGAAAGAAAGCAGGCTGCTGCTTGCTGCTTCCTGCCTGCCCTGCCATAGACTGTTTCTGCTCTGCCATGTCCCTTTGCTACACTGCCCTGCCATAGAGCCAGCTGACTATGGCCTGAAATCTCTACAAACTGTGAGCTGAAATAAATTTTTCTCCTTTAACTTTGAGTGTTGGGTATTTTGTCTTAGCACTAGAAAAGTAACTACAACAATGCCAAACTAGAAAAAAGAGCCTGGGATAGAAACACACATGGAAATCACATCATATGAGAAATAAATGAAGAAGCAGAAAATATTCATTCCCAGGTAGAGAAAATCTGGAATTGCTGTGGTTGTTGATCTCAAGTATATAAAGAGGCATCCTGAAGATGCAAGAGTCCACCTTCTCCAGGCCCCTGAAGGTCCAACAGGCCAGAATAAGGAAGCAGTGAGACTCAGCTTTGGCCTTGTTATCAGGAAAAACTGACTGATATCAGGCTGTTGTGAGATTCCTGTCCCTGGTAGGATGTGAGCAGAGGACAAATTTGAGAGAGAAGAATGGAAGGGCCTGTGTCCTCTGTCAATATGGACTCTGCAGGACCCAGAGATGACTGATTTTAGAGATTTTCCTGACTGAGCTGAAAATGGCTTAGACAGCCTTGGCTAAGGGACTTCACAAGCCCAGCAAGCTTGCTCCTTTACCTCTGTCAAATCTTGCCTCTCTGGCTTCATTTTCTGCCTCTATGGCCCCCTCCTTGCCAACCCTACCCCAGCAAACCATATGGCTGGACATCAAAGCTCAGCTTCCCGATCACATCTTCTGAGAAGGCTTCTCCCACCCTAAGACCAAGTAGGTATCCCTGCACCCCAGGCTCTCTCAGCACCTTGAAGTTTCAGTATAAGAGTATCCACCCCACTTCACAATTACTGCTTACTGACCCATCTGTTTCACTTCCCTGCTGGCTGTAAGTGGATGATGGCAGAGACTTTGTGTGCTCTGCCATGACTGCATCCAGGGCACCTCACCCAGTGCACTGCACATCTCTGGCAGGAAGTCACTATGTCCCGAGGGCACGAATGGATGAATGAATGGGATTCTACATGAAGCTACTCAAACAACAGTATGGGGAGGATTCAGTTGCTTCTCATCCCTCACAAAACACACTTCCTGTCTCTACATAAACTTTGGGGTTTTTTATCATGGCCCCAGGACCCTAGGGAAGAAACCCCTTCCTCTCCAATCCCAAAAAGCCTCCGAATCTTCCAAATAGTCAGCTATGCCTTCTCTTTGGCTAATCTCGCAATGAACAGTAAGTTCTTCCTTGGGAAACACTAAGGATCAACCTATCTGGTATGGTTCTGCCAGATGGTTAGAGGTAGGAAAAAAATGGTCTCTAAGGCCTGTTTCTGCCCTGGCAATCTCTGCCCTTAGATTCTGGAAGGGTCTATCTTCTTGAACATGGACCATCCTGAGAGATTCCCTTGATAAAAATGTGCTGTGTCAGGGTGTGACTCAGAAGTGTTCCCTGAGACACTCATAGCTCCCACAGCCCGGGATGAGTTTTTCTTTCTCTTTGCATACCTAGGGCCATGGAAGAGACAAGGGAAGGACACCAGATTGTTCTGCTATTTGTACAGCAGCTGACATGCAGAGCACCTGGCCCCATCTTAGGAAACCCACTGGGAAAAGCCCTAAGGAATCCAAGGCCTTTGCTCCACTCTCAAAATACTCATTCTACTCTCACCTATCAGATTTAACACCATTGCCCTTAAAATGAACATTTTATTACTGGCTTTTGTTTACCCTCTGCCTCTATTGCTGCTATTAATATTTAATGTCTCTCGAGGAAGGCACGCTTCCCTAACATAGAGTCTGGTGCAGTATTGTATTAATCAGAGATTCTGGCTTGGAACTGACTGCCTACTACAGCTCAGCACAGCCCATCCTGTTCCAGAATGGACACCAGGGCCCAATGGTGGCTGCTTCACCCTACCCACCCCAAGGAAGCAGTCTAGGTATAGCCAATTTGGGTTATGCACTACCCTCTGCCTGGGAGTCTGCTGAGGGCTCCCAATTTATTTATTTACCCACTTCCTTATTCTCCAGGCCTCTAGCAAAAAGCCTCTAGTCATACAAACAGACTTTAAAATAACATGAATCATTAACATTTAAAGAGGTTAAGCAGTAACCATTCATTCTGCCTCCCTGGGGTGGCAGAGCAGCCAGAGAAACTGGATCTAAGAGTGGCTGTGCAAGGCCCCACGTTCAAGCCTCACAGCCAGTGGACACAGAGTATGGAGATGCATTTTCTTCCATGGGGAAAGAGCTCCAGGCTCCCATTGACTCGTGCACATAGAAACTGACCAACACATTCCAGTCCATGGAGACAGACTACTGTGACTCAAAGTGCTCATTCAGAAGGAAGGGGCCACACAGCTGATGCTTCACACAGCTAGAAAGGAACCATTTTGTGCACACAGAAGGCCACACTCAGAACCAATATATGCTTGGTCATTAACGGGCCAGAGAGTGACAACTGCGTCTATGGGAAGATGGGCAGGTGGAAGCCAGGGGTCCCAGTGGCACTTGAATTTTGTCATTAATGAGTCATGTAGCCTCAGAGAGGCCTTTTCACCCTGAGTGTGTCAGCTCTGTCCAGTTTAGTTTTCGCATCTGGCAAATAATAGGTTTATTTAATTTTAGAGCTGGAAAAGGCCCCAGAAAATATCTAGCCCAATCTCCTCACTAAACAGATAACATCTGTCCTACCTATTTCTCCAAGTTGCTAGAGGATTAGTTGGAACAGAGGAAAGCTTACATCTTTGTGGATTTGGGATTTAGGATGTGACATGGGGTCAGTTGTTCCTTTTGTTTCTGCCTTTGCCTCTCACTGACTACTATCCAAGTGAGACCTGGAAACACCTCAGAAACCAGGGTACCAAGTTCCTATTACTATCCATAATGTTTACATGTATGTAGTCACTTCTCAGTTTCTAAAGCACCCTCATCTGCCCCACTAGTGTGATCCCCACAAAGTAGACAGTGAGGATTAATGTATTAGATGGGAATAGACAGACAGAAAGGCACACTCTAAGTTTCATGGGAAGCGGAGCGGGCACTTGAATCCTGGTCATTTTATTCCTTCTCCAACACCCTTGCTTCTACACTTTACTGCTTTTTTAATAAGAGAAACACTCAGAGTCTTTAGTATAATCAGAGAACCTCAAAGAGCCTCAAAAGAAGGAGCTTTGTGGAATGGGGGAACAGCTGTCCAAAGTATTTTGTGTACAGAACAAAAACTTCTAGACTTGTCTATTTGCAGGAATAATTAGATGGGTCACATAAAAGTAAAGTATGAAAAAAAAGGTAAAATATGGTTATTATTAAAGTCCCATGTTGTAAAACCAGATGGCATCAATTCCCCAGTCCCCCTATCAAACTGACCTTTCCTTTTCTATCAGTCGGCATTTGCAGAAAATCCCCAAGCCTTGGTAGAAGGTGAAATAGGTTGGGGAAGTGAACCCCTAGTTTCAGATAATAAAACTTTGTCCATGAATTTCTGGAAACAGTTCTCCTACCTTTCTTATTTCTCCTCATATCTCTGGCACCTAACAACCCATAGCACAGAGTAGGCACTCAAGAGGGATTCAGGGAATTGCTGCCCTTGGGGTAAGAATTAGATTTCAGACTTCAGGGGGTGCTTGTTAAAATGCAGAGGACTGACTAAGACATTGGAGATTCAGTCAGCCTACAGTCTGCATGTTTAATAAGTTGTCCAGGTAAGATTCTGAATCAGTGATCCTTGGCCTTCCCTTTGCAAAAGATGGCTTAGAAACGACTTTGAATTTCCAAGCTGGCAGGATCTCTGGAGGACTATTTATACAACTCCCACCAAGAGCTTGTCTCCAAGCTTTTGGTTTTGTCAATGTTCCTAGGCCAGACCAGGTAAACGTTGCAGCCCTGAGTCTGCTTAGGCTCTCAGCCATTAGTAAGGAGCCAGCTGCTTGCTGGAGTCCTGTAAATGCACAGTGGGGTACGGGTGAGAGAGGAGGGCCTGTGTACAGCTGTCCTGGCCTCCGAGCAGCAGGTTCCCTAACTCAGCAAAGGAAAGACTTCAGCAGAATATCAGGACAGTCAGCTCAGCAACTATGTTTGGCCCCACGTGGCTGAGGGCAATTAACCTTTAGAGGGGCAGCTTTATTACCAGAACAAGCAGCTACCTCTCTCCTCTGGAGGCTGCTCGAATTCCCTAAAGGAGCACCAGACTGGGGGAATCTCCCTGAACGTGGCTCAGTTCCAGGATCCAGAGATTCAAAAGGGGAAAAAACCCACACTGGCCAACCTTGCAGCTGCCAGGGCTAGCGCCTCAGAGTCCTGCACTTCCCCTCCTCTGCCTGGCTGCTAAGTAGCAAGATATTTCGGGTCTCTCTCTGATAAGGATTATTCTTCAGGGACTTCTGGTGAGCTGAGCTAGAGAAGGGAGGAGGTAAGGAGACTCAATAAACACAATTTCCCCTAGGATTTTTCTCACAAAGGGTCTCTCACATATATCAAAGCAGTAGATCAAAAGCTTGGCTTCCCTCCTCCCACATCCAGCACAGAAGCAAATCAGGTACCATAGCTAAGGTCATTCCCTGTGCTCGTGGCAAGAGTCACTTCCTGGCATCTTGTCCTTGTACTCCTTGCCACCCACAAAGTCCCTGGAGTTCTGTGTATGTAGTAAAATGCTCAAAATTTGGCCATTCCTTCTCTCTGGCTCCTATGGAGTTTGAATTTTCTAAAAATGGCTACAATCTCCCATCCATGTGCTCTTCTTATGACATGCTTTTGGCATAATCTCCTGTGAGGAGATGGCCTCCAGGGTCCTTCCTTTTGATTCTAGGTGGCCTTGTGACTGTAGCACAAATGATTCTATAAGATTGCTGCTGGGTCCATTGTCAAAGACAAGACAGCTTCTGCACATCTCCTTTGGGTTAGTCAGGCTTGGAACCCAGCCACCATATTGTAAAGAAGATCAGGTGCCCTGCAGAGGGGCCACATGGACTGGGCCACATGGAGAGGACCAGAGGCCTCAGCCCTAGTTCTGAAGGAGCCTTCAGTATGTATGCAGAATCAACTGCACAGCCCTGGCCATCTCAGAGCAGATCCTTCAACAGCAGAGGTGAGCCTAGAACCTTCCCCACTGACTCCTGCCCAAACTGTAGATGTATAAGCTAAACCAATGACTGCTGTTATGTTAAGCCATGACATTTTGAGATGCTTTGTTAACAGTAGGATATTATTGGAACTAGTTTGGTTAGGCAGTGGGATGACAGCTTCTGGATCAACCCTCCTTACCCTAATCAGTCTGCCATCAAAAGGGGACTTTGAGGTTATGGAGTCATATGGATTCACTCAGAGAAACAGAAAGGCAGAGCCTGCTGGAAGCAGAGTACAGAGCTGATTCAGCCTACACACTGACAGGTGCTTCCTCAGGCCTTTCCTCAACACAGCCCAGAACAGAGTGGCTATACCTGGCAGGCTGGCAGCCAGGACTCGGTGTCAGCCAATAAAGTGACAAATTGAGACCTTATGGCTCCAGTTTCCAGGGCATGTGGTCCAACTCATGTACTGAGCTCCCCTTCCATAGCTCCCTGGGGATGTAGTATCATTACTTTCATCTTTCTCTTGTCCCGAGGTCTCTGTAAATGGGTATCACAATGTCCTCCTGAGAACCTGGTCCTGGCAGGCTTACCTAGGCCTGGTGGCTCCATGCTGACAAAGGTAATAAGGCCAAGCTTGGTTGTCCCAGGAGCTTTGAGATGCCCTAGGATCATTTCTAGAGTCAGAGAGGAGTTGTGGATATTTCTTCTTTTCACGAGGCCTGTCAGTGTCAGACCACAGCACTGCGATGTAGATGTCAGTACCTGATATGGCACCATGATCATAACAAAGAACAGTACCTATAGGAGACAAGGCTACTGAGTAGCACTCACCTGCAGAACAGGGACCTGAAATCAGGAGGCCTGCTGGGCTGGCAGTCACAGAGGGGGAAGGGGCTAGTTGCCATCCCCAGTCACAGCTTCCTAGGGTCTTAGTCCCACACTCCCCACTCTGCACTTCATAGTGGTTTGACACTGCACAGAACAAGCTACCTGTATGCCTTGAACTATAAAAGTCCCAGAAGGCTAAGCTTTTCCTTGGCCCCCTCAGTTCTTTAAGGGTCCCTTGCACTCCTAAAACCTCAGAGCATACCACAGACCAACAGCCTCTGTCCTGGGAGTCCACTTGTCCATGCTGTTCCCCACTATGACTCTTCCACAGGCTCCACATGAGGCCTCCTCCAGGCCTGCAGAAGGGGAGGCACTGAGGGAAGACCTAAGAGAGGCTCACATACAGCCACATGGTCTCAAACCCACATGTCCACACCCACACATGCACATTCACACTCAGAGCCCACACAACCCAACTCTGTCAGATGAAAGAGGTGGGGAAGCTGGGAGTAAGAGCTTGAGACAAAATCCTGGGACTGATTCATCCAGGAGATTAGAAGAAACTGGGTCTGAATGTTGGCCAGACAAGAAATTTACTCTACACAGGGCAGCTAGAAGAGTGGTATGGCAGTAAAAATGTGTTACAAAGAATTACCTGCAGAGATCAAAGTCAGCTCTAGAGCCCATGCTGCCTTCCCTGGAGGGGCACAGACTTCAGCATATACAACTCAACACCAGCAAACAGGCAGGAGTTTCTGTGTCTCCGTTGAGTGGAAAGCAAATAGGTTTGGTCATGGTGGCTTCCCAGTATCCAAGGGACTTTAGCAAGCTCAAGACCAGGCCAGATACTGGAAAGCAGCCTTCTGGGATTGCCAAAGGTGAAGTCCTAGAGGCCTTCCTGTGGCTAAAGGGGGGCGGTCAGACAGCAGCCTGAGACACTGGGGCCTCCAGGAGAAAGGAGTGAAAATGTGGATTGACACTGAATTTGACCCATAAAAAGTCCAAAGGACTATGTAAGAAGTGGCTTTCAAGCTTTTATTATGCATCGTCTATAGCAATAAATACATATCACACCATTAACCAGGATTCACATACCAATAGATATATATAAAAGTATAAAAAGCATTTCATGAAACAGTTACACTTTACTGTGTATGATGTCACTGATGTGTTCTATTCCATTTTGGAAAAATTTTTCTAAAATTGCTAGTTATGATCCACTGAACTGAATTCTCAACCCACTAATGCATCTTGGCCTGTAGTCTGGAAAACTGTTCTAGAACACGAGTCACCAAACTATGGCCAACAGGCCAAATCCTACCATGTGTTTATCTTTTTGATTAAAGTAAAATTTATACAACTCATGCCATTTCATAATACAGTCCTATGTTTTAGAGTGTAGAATTCAATAGGATTTAGTGCACATATTTACAGTGTGCAGCAATCATCTCTCTCTAGTTTCAAACATGTTTTCATCAACCCAGAAGAAACCCAATTAGTCCCCATTCCCTCCTCCCTCTACCCCCTGGAAATCACGAATGTGCCTCTGTCTCCACAGATTTACCTATTCTGTATGCTTCATATAAAGGAATCACATGATATCCTGTCCTTTTTTGTCCAACTTTGTAATTTAGCATAGTGTTTGAGGGTCATCCAAGTTCCTTTCTATGGCTAAATAATATTCCAGTCTATGGATTTGTCACAGTTTGTTTATCCATTTATCTGCTGATAGACATTTGGGTTGTTCCCACCTTTTTGTTATTATGTACAATGCTGCCATAAAGATTTGTGTGTAAGTATCTGTGTATAGCCTTTTACATTTCTCTCTGCTGGGCCATCTGGTAGTTACATGTTTAACTTTTTGAGGAACTGCCCAGCTGTTTTTCACAGTGGCTGTACCATTTTACCTTCCCACCAGCAATTCAGGAAAGTTCCTATTTCTGCACATCCTTGCTGACACCTATTACCTTCTGACTGTATTTAATTTTAGTTTTTATTCTTTATATATAATTATCCTAGTGGGTGCAAAGTGGTATTTTGCTAGGTTTTGATTTATATTTCCTTAGGATCAGTGAAGCTGAACATCTTTTCTTTTGCTTGTTGGCCATGTGTGTATCTTTTTAGGAGAAATGTGTACTCAACTCTATTGCCCATTTTATAATTGAGTTGTTTATCTTTTTATAGTTGATCTGTAAGAGTTCTTTATATATTCTGAATATTAAATCCTTATCAGATATACTCTTTGCAAATCTTTTCTCCCATTTTGTAGATTTTCTTTTCACTTTCTTGATAATGTCTTTTGATATGTAAATATTCCAACTTCATGAAGTCCAATTTATCTATTTTTACTTTTGTTGCTGATTTTTACCTGTCAAATTTAAGAATCCACTACCACATCTGCTATAGTTTGGACCTGAGGCACCCTCCAGATGCCCATATGTTAGAGGCTCAGCTTGGTACTGTTGGGAGGTGGTGGAAAGATTTAGAGGTGGGGCCTGGTGGAAAGGCTGCAGGTTACTGGGGGTGTGCCCTCAAAAGGAGTGTGAATCCAGCCCCCATCCCCATTTTACAAATGCCGGCCATGACGTGAAGAGTTCTGCCAGGCTAAAGCTACATGCTGCCCACTGTGATGCAACGTGCTGCCTTGCCACAGGCCCAATAGAAATGGGTCTGCCAAGCATGGACTGGAACCTCTGTGAGACAAAATAATCTTTACCTTTATAAGCTGATTATTTTAGATGCTCATTACAGTAAAGAAAGTTGACTAATGCAATAACCAAGCTTATAAAGATTTACCCCTGTACCAATTCAGCAAAGTTACAGTTACAAGATCAACATATAAAAATAATTGACTTTCTAGATATCTGCAATGAATAATGTGATTAGGAAATTAAGAAAAGATGTCCACTTATAATATTATTGAAAAGAATAAAATACCTAAGAATAAATTAAACTAAGGAGATAAAAGACTTGTATACAACTACAAAATACTGATTAAAGAAATTAAAAATCCAATTAAATGGAGAGATATCTCATGTTCATGGACTGGAAGACTTAATACTGTTAAGATGGCAATGCTCCCCAAAGTGATTCCATACAATTGGCAGTAATTTGATATATTCTCTATCAAACTTCCAAAGCACACTTTTATGAAAATGTAAAAGCTTGTCTTCAAATTTATATAGAGTTGCAAAGAACCCTGAATAGGCAAAACAATATTTAAAAAGAAAAACAAAGTTCGAGGACAAATACTTGTTGATGTCAAAACTACAAAACTAAAAGTAACAAAACAGCACAGCATAATGCTAGCCATGTAGATCAATGGGATAAATAAACCAAAATATTCATAGCCCACGGATTTCAACAGTGCCAAGATTACTGAATGGAGGAAGAACAGACTCTCAACAAATGGTGCTGAGACAATTGGAAAGCCACGTGCCACATGCTTTTGTGAATTATATCTTATTGGAACACATTTCTGAACATTATTTATCTATTACCTATGGCTGCTTTTGAGTTACCTACAGGTCTAAAATAGCTACTCTTGGCCCTTTATCAGAAGAGTTTGCAGATTCTTGCTGTAAAATCTTGCTTCTAATGCCCACTTATAGAGGTATTCCTCCATCCAACAATCATTTGTTGAGCACCCTCTACATACTACATGTTGCTATAGACAGAGCAGTGAACAAAATTGACATGTCCCTATCCTCAGGGGGCTTATGTTCCAGGAGGAGAGCTAGTTAGGGCAGCTCTGAGATCTCAAGAAATTCAATAGTCCCCTGAGAAGAAGTAGTGAGACTGTTTGTAAATTATCATCAAACATCTAAGCTGAGCTAGAGGCTGTGACTCCTCTAAGCTTAGGCACCTACAAATGCTCCCTGGTGCCCTGGTCACATCTCTTTCTGCTACGTCTCCAGAGCTGGGGCCAGAGTTATCTAGCAAGCGATAAATCCAACAGCTTTTCTAAGAACCTAATGTGTTCAGGGCATTGTAGAAGTGCTGTGGAGGACATCAGTGAGTAAAATACAGTCTCTACTTGCACAGGATCACAGTCTAGTGAAGAATAAACCAAATACACATAATTATAAGAGATATAAAGAAACACTATCACATAATAAGCACCTGCTATGTGCCAGACACTGCAAAAACTTCGACAGTTATTATCTCATTTGATCCCTTTGAGAACACAAGAAACACTGTCATCACATTTGATAGATGAAGAAATTGGATTTCAAAGAACTGTTTTACCTTGGACTACAAAGCTAGTGGGCAGAACTGAGAAGTCTAAACAGAGACTATATGATTCTAATTTTAGCTAGTTATTAAATGGACTTTTATTGAGGTCTTACAGTTTTCTAAACATTAGTCTAGGTTAGTGATGGCAAACCTTTTAAAGATCGAGTGCTCAAACTGCAACCCAAAACCAACTTATTTATCGTGAAGTACCAACATTGCAAATTAAACCTGAATACTGAGATTTTAGTTTAGAAAAAATAATTCATACACTTGGCTTGCATGCTGACAGAGAGGGCTCTGAGTGCCTGCTGCAGCACACATGCCATAGGTTCACCATCACTGGTTTAGACTGGTATTACCAGGATAGTCTCTTACATCATTCTGTATCTACCATGAAATAGAAACAGAATATGTCATAATTCACCTGCCTGCAGGAATTTACTAAGTGAGTCTGGAGTGAGGACGCAGACATAGTGAAATACTGACAATAACACCAGGTACAGTCTAGTTGCCCCCCCAAAGGTTTAAATAACAGTATTTCAAAAGATTTGAAGTGCTTTCAGGTCAATAGAGTGGACAGGGAAAGCTTCATGAAGGAAACTGAGAGATGGTAGGGTTTATAAGTGGTCACATAGACAGGTACCCCTTCCCCTGCATACTCTCACTCATAGAGGCCCAGTTGAGCTGACAGCACAGGAAAAAGGTGTCCAGACACCTCAGAGGACTTATAAACTATCTGATAGACCCCAGAACGTCAGAGAAGCCCCTTCTTCAATTCTGCTGTACCAAAGACGCACTATTTCAAGCCAACTCTGCCCCACTGAAACATTTCAACATCTTCATGGGAAACAGAGAAGAAATTGGAAGACCCAGACCCTGAGTCAGAAGAGCTATGTTTAAATGTAATTTTAGCCACTTAGAATTAATTGCATCATCTATGAAGGTGGCCATTAGGCACACATGGGTCTTTACATTTAAATTTAAGTCAAATACAATTAAAATATCAGTCCAGTAGCGCTAATTGTATTTCATTTGCTGATAGCTACATGTATCCCATGGATCCAATTCTTGAAAAAGCAGATAAAGAACATTTCCATCATCACAGAAGATTCTACTGGCCAAAGTGACTTAAAAGTCTTTGACCTAAGCTTAGTAATGTTACCTCTCTGGGCCCCATTTTCTTAACTCTACAAATATTCCACCAACTCTGTAACTATTCTTGTAGGGGAGAAGTGAAATAATTAGCTTGAAAGTATGCTGGTACCTTTCCCTCTCAACGAGCACAAACCCTCTCTCCTGCTTTCTGCAGGGATGGGGACTCAAGCTCCATTCTGACAGAAATGACCATGACCTGAGGACTCTTAAAAAATAAGTGTGGAGCACGAGAACAAAGTGAAACAAAAATCCTCAGAGCAGTGAGCCCATTTCTCAGGCCTGTCTTCCTGGGCCTCTCAGGAGTCTGTCAAAGAAATCACTCTCTCCTTGGCTCCAGGAAGCCAATGCTTACAAGGTTTCTCCCTACTCATTGGCTACTCCTCTTCATTCTCCTTTGCTGGCCTCTGTGATCTCCTAATTTTTCAATCCTCTTCTGTCCACACAAACTCAGTCTTAGGGCTTTAAATACAATATATGTGCTGATGACTCCCAAATTTACATTTCCAGTAGAATCCAGTCTCCTGAGCTGGAGACTCACATTCCAGCAGCCTCCAGACATCTCCTGGTATTGTCTCAGGGGCATCCCAGACTTGATATACCAAGAATGAACCTAGACACTTTCAAATCCAGTCTAGTTGTCTTTCCTGTCACAGAAAATGCCACCTCCATAGGTGTCAAGGCAAAACTTTTGAGTCACTCCTGACTCCTCTTTATCTCATATCCAAACCATCAAGAAATTCTGTTGGGTTTACTCCAGAATGTATCCAGAATTTCACTCCTTACTACTGTTATTGCTACCTACCCCTGGTGCAAGCCACCATCCTTTCTCACCTGCAAGAACCTCCTAAATTAGTGGCCCTGCTTTTTCCCTTGCCCCCTTCAGTCTATTCTCAGTGTAGCAACCAGAGTGATCCCTTCAGAATCTAAGTCTGATCATGATTTTACTTTGCTAGAACTTTGTTTCTCACCTTATGCTAAGGAAACCATGTGGTTTGATGCTCACACCCAAGTCTGACCTCATCTCCTCCTGCTCTGCCCATTGCTGGCTGTGGAACAGCTACAGGAGCTACCTGGCTGTGCCCTGGACCCACTAGGCCCACTGCTGCCTCTGGGTCTCTAAGCCCATACCTGCTATTCCCTTGCTGACATGTTCTTCCCCAGACAACTGCAGGGCTCTCCTCTCACTCTTATAATTCTTTACTCAAGTGTTACTTTCTCAGTAAGACATTCCCTGTGTACCTTTTCTAAAATGTAACACCCTTCCCCTAGACCTTTGCCATCTCCTTCCTGCTTTAGTTTTCTCCTTATCACTAACAGACTATATAGATACATAGGAATGTACATGTCGCACACACACATACACACACACACACACACACATTTACTGTTGGTATTCTTCATAAGAGAGAGAGTGATTTTTGCTTGTTTTAATTCACCAAACCCTACCCCAGTGCCTATAGTAGTCCCAGGTTCAGAGTAGGTACAAAATGGGGGTCTGGAGGCTAAGGTCATGGCCATGACCACAAGTCATTGATATCCAGTGGTCAGGTGGGTCTGTCCTTGGGGCAGACAGTTTGAGCCAGGCTTTGGAGAAGTAGACTTGAGGATCATGAGTCACAGAGAGAAGCAGGCACCTGTGCAGTACACTGTCCTCGCTTCGCCACCTGGGTCAGAGGGTCATATGGTTGCATCACCATCTAGTGGTAATGGGAAATAGAAAGTGCAAGATGTACCAGTGCTTGGGGCTATCAATGATGCACATGGATGTAGGCGGAGTGGGATAAGTTCTCTTCCCCAGGGGAGATGAGTCTTTACTCAGGGAGGGTAGTGAGAATTTACCAAGAGCTTGGGCTAGGCCAAGACCCTGCTTCCTTCCATTAATACAATGTATCCACAGTGTATAAGAAAGTATGTATTCAGGTGGGGATAAATGGGCTCCTGAGATCTGTGTGATCCCCCCCCACACACACCCCGCCCCAGCAGTGGTGTAACCAAACAAGCCAGAAATGAAAAGGAGGTCTGAGGGTAGGATGTGGGGTAGAGGGCTGGAAGGAAGCAGGAACTGGGCTGTTCAGCTGGCACAGGGAGCCCCAGAGCTGGGGAGATGGGAAAGAGCAGGCTCTGGTGACATGAAGGCAACAAAACGGCTTTCAGAGGTAAAGTCCAGCACAAAGGTGAGGAGCAAGGATATTGTAAATATTATCAGGGGATAGTGGTGAGAGGGAAAGCCTGTCCTGTGTTGAGAGTTTTAAAATACTACAGCTTGACAATGTCTCTCACCAGCCCGAGGGCAGCCTGATTTCAATGCAAATTCCAGATGAAAAGCTCAGGGCTCAGAGGCTAACTCACTTGCCTAAGGTCACAGGGCTATCTGCAACTGGCCAGACTCTTAACCCAAGCTTCCCTACACTCAAAGCCAGTCAGTGGTTCTTACCAGGAATCTAAAGGGGCTTTCCAGAAACTTGGGGAATTATTTTTTGCCCTATAAGTATAGTAATGTCCACATATTTTTATGTTAAAATACATTTTATTATGTCATTTTCTATTTATTTATCCCTTGTATTTAGAACATTATATATATTTTAAGTTGGTTGTAGAAATGTATGTCTGATTTCCATTTTATAAAAGTAAAATAGCCTTTTGCAAAATACGTGTTAAAAATGAGTTAGATGGAGGTGAGAACGCATCATACAAGTGATGTCAGCTTAGCTCTGGCTAAACCATCCCACCTCCAGCCCCCAGAACACTGGAAGGGGGAGACAGTAGCTTGGGACTGGAGATGGGCAGGGGAAGGGTGCAGATAGTGAGGGAAAGTGACAGGGCAGGAGCAGGAATTGACACACACACACACCTGCCCTGAAGAGACCACTTTTGGGCTTCTCTTTCCTTATACCACCCCCTCCCACAAAGAACTGACATCCCTGACCCCACACATCATCTAACGTAAACCACACCCAGGGAGCATGCCAACAAGCTGAGAATGTGTCACTGGCACCTTTCTAAGAGCCACTGTGTGCATAATAAATGCACCCTGTGCACTGTGGCTCACCCCATCTCCTGTGGAACCTCTAGCAACTGGGGCCTCACCTAGCTAAACTGTCTCTAACACAGTGTGCCAGCAGGCACCAGGATCTGGAGTTAGCTAGTGCTTCGGGCTGTCACCACTGTTCCCCACAATCAGCACAGTCAACCAAGGGCTCATGACATCCCTTCCTTGAGAACATAACCAGTTGCCTAGTCTACTGTGAACCACAGGCAGGGGGTCCTGGGTAGGGGGCTAGAGTGATGAAGTCAGGGAATCAAAGGAAAATACCTGGGAAGAGAACTAAGGATGGGTGGAAGAGGCAGAAGACACATTTGATCTTAAGGAGAAGTGTACAGACAGTTTTGGGGAGCAGCCACCAGGGTGCTAGCCAGGGAGCTGCCCCACCACAGTCACATCTCCTCCCTAGGTCTCAGTTTCCCTCCTGTAAAATGAGGGCCATCAACCTCAAGATTTCTAAAGGCCTCTTTTTGGCTCTGACAGCCTACAAGTTGGGCAGGTAAGGGGCAAGATGGTACAAAGAGCAGAGCTCTGGTCAGCCAGTAAGCTCTCTATATGTTTGCACCATGGCCTGATAGTCTCCTACTTCTCTAGTCCACAGCATCAGCTTCTCCAGGTGTCCTCAACCCAAATCATGCTGCCTGTCTCTGTTCTCCTCCAGAAGAACAATATGAGGAAGCCATGTCTACACTCACTCCCTACTGCTCCCAGGATAGTGCCCTGATCACAGGCTCCAAATCACCTCTCCAACCTCTACTCTCTCACCTTGGGCCTCACTGAATTTCAGCTTCCCAGGCTCCTCTACCATAAACCCTCCTCTAACATCTACATCAACAGCCTTCTTGGTCAAAATGTAGTTCAGACTCTGTGACCCTGCAGAGCCTCCCTGAAACCCCAGGGAGAGTGCAGCAGTCCCTCCTCAGGCCAGGCTGTTATTCTAGCCCAGTACTATGCAGGCTGGGTGATCATCACGTGTAGAGGTGGCTTCCCTCAATAAGTCTGGCCTTGTCAAACTCCAAGTTCAATCTTTGCTCCACCACCAATCAGCTGTGTGGCCTTAGACCCACCTCCTCCACTAGCCTCAGTTTCCTCATCTGTAAAGGTAGTGCACCAGATTTGATGAGTCTGAGGCTCTTTCAGGCCTGATTCTCTGGGCTGTTGGCCATGAGGCAGGGCCCCCTGTGATGCTGTGAGGTCGGCTGTGCAGGCACATCATCTCTGCTTGCCGCTGGGGCAGACACACTTCAGCACAGAAGCGCTCACACGCAGCCCTGCAGAGATTCTTCCCATCACTCTGGACTCCCAGGGTTAATTAGCCTGCAGCATCTATAGGCCTGCTTTTTCCTTTAATAGCCAATTAGAGCTTGTTAACGCTACTGTTTATAGGACAAGTCACAGACGCACTCCCAAGCCCTTGCTCCTCCTGTAGAGGAAGGCAGCCCAGATAGCTCTGCTGGTGAGGGATTGCTGGAGGCCTGCTCAGGCAAGAATGGTCCTCCCAGGAAAAGGGCCTCCAGGACCCCACGAGAGGCATGCAAGACCCCTGGGCATTATTTTACAGAAAAGGGCTGTTAGTGGTGAGGTCCCAGGCCCACTTTGATCTTGTCACCTCAAAATGTACTTTCTAGGGGCTCTATTCAACCAGGTGCATGGACAGTGATCTGCGTGGCGGCTCCATCTGCCAGCCTCCCAGGCCTCTGCAGGGCTGATCAATATCCAGCCAGGCTGCCCTAATAATGACACTGCAGCTCACCCTGGCCACAAGGGACGTCAGCCTACTGCCACCTGCTAAAGGCTACACTAACAAGGTAGATAGCCCTGTTGTCTCTGCCTGCCACCCATGGCAGCTTTCCAAGATGGGAAGCAGGGGGCAGGCCAGACCCACAGGTTGATCTTCTCACCACCTCCTCTCTCTCCCCTACGTACATGAAAGTTCTGACAAGCACAGCCTCAAATGCCTTCAGCACTGCAGAGCAATGTCTCCATATGGACAGAGGAACTTCTCTTATGATCTTCAGTTTGAAGATCATGCACCCTCCCGGGGGAGGGCAGACTAGATAAAATATGCATCTTCAAATCAATCCTTTGGCAAGCCACAGGGGGCCCTTCAGGGATAGACTGGCGGTGAGGGGGCCAAAGGGAGGGCCAGGTCAGGGTAGGAGAGCAGACTGGTGCCACAGAGGGCTGGAAGGCAGGGGTGGGGGGCAGACAGCTCCAGTACAAGTGCCTGGGGCATTTTGGCTCCATGGGCTGCTGAACATTGAGGTGGTCCCCTAGCTGCAGACGCACAGCTAGGAAGCAGCCCAGCTTCTGAACATGAATGTAACTCACACTCCTGGACCAGCAGGCTCCCATTCCCTGCCGGAGAAGGAGGATGGGCATCTCAGGGTCCTCTCCTCTGGGAATGTGGATCATCAGTTGCTCAGGCCTTCCAAAGGAGTGAGAAAGAAGCAGTCCTGGCTTTAGCTGGTTTTTAAAAATACCTCCTTCAATGCTCTAGAGGGGAAACAGAAATAATCAAGACCCACTGATGAAGCCTGAGGATGACAAAGCAGAAGCAACTGGAGCTGTAGGAGCAGAGGAGGCTGCAGTGTGTTACGGCCTGTTCTGCTAGTCCACCTTGCTTCCCCTTTTAAAGGAAAAAATGAAAGACCTTAGATTTTAACAAGAATACTGAAATAAAAAGTGATGTGGAACAGGCAGCTCCCTCTCCCTGTTCCATCCACCCCTACTGTACTGCAGAAGGGCCAGTGCTCAGTCTCCACCTCCCTTACCCAAAGCCAGATTATGAATTGGACTCCAGGGTGGGTGCAGAGGGCGAACCTCAGAAAGCCCCAACATTTCTGGTTTTCAAACTGTGCCCTCCAGAATGCCTTCAGGTGCCACAGCTAGGGGCTAAGAATTAAGGGAGAGAGCAGAGACCAGCTCCAAGCCTTTGACATTCAGCTTTCCCCAGAGCAGTTCAATTTCTTCTACTTCTTGAGATTCTGGGTGTGATTTTATTTGAACAAAAGATTTAACCACTAAAAATAAGTCTGGAGGCCACTGATTTGGTCTGATCATCTCATCATCTCATTTTATAGCTGAAGGCCTCTGAGGCCCTGAGGGGAAGGAAGAATCCATCTTAGGTCACACTATATGAATGGCAAATCTAAGACTGAAGCCAAGGTACCTTGACATTTAGTCCAAGGCTCTTTTCCCTACACCACTCTCCCCCTAATAATTTTGTCTGCTCTCATGGTTTCTTTTACTAATGATGTCAAAGCTCTTCCTCCAACCCTGATCCCTGCCTCCTGCTTCACACCTGTCTACCAACTGCCTGCAGCTCTCTGGCTCAGGAGTCCATGGGCACCTGCAGTCACCATGGCCACAGTCACCATCTGCCCCCTGCTGAGTGACTGTCTCAGTTGGTTCGCCACCCATCACCAAGTGGCAGCTCCAGGCCTTCTGTAGGTGGGGATGAAAGGCGGTCAGGCTGAGAGGGGAAAGGGTGCTGATAGACTTGCCCCAGAGCTGAGTCTATATGGCCAGCACAGTGTCTCTCCTTAGCTTACATGTTTAACCGAGGTGCTAAAGATGCCAAGAGCTGACATCCTGGCTTAGCCACTGCATCATCCAGCAGGGAAAAGTAGATAGCATTGGCGCCTCTTTCATGCTCTGTACCCCTCCAGCTATACAATGACTAGACCCTACTTACCTGACTTCCAGAAGAATGTTTTACTTCATCTTCCTTTCTCTACCTGTTTTATAAGAGAGGCCCAAGCCTCCTCACTTCTTTTGTATCAGCCCTGGGAGGCAGACTCCTATCTACCTCTGAAGACCAAGCACTCTCCCAGTACCTGACACATACAGTACTAGTACTTGGGAAATAGTTATTGAAAGGATCAATGTGTGCATGGATGGATGTAACCACATCTTAATTGGTCTCTCTTTTTAAAGTTTCATCCCTCCCAAATAGGATTTCCATCTTACTGTTGGCTTGAGTCACCTAAAATGTTAATTGCCATGGGCTTCTCCTTACTTGAGACCCTTCTTTAAGAGTTCCCTATTACTCCAAAACAAGGGTCAGCCTCCCTGCTATAACACACAGGGTCTCTGTGACTTGGCCCAGATTACTCTCTCATCTCATCTCCTCCACTCCGCTCTGGAACATCTTTCTTCACACCAGTGTCTCCCTCAAAAGCCATTCCTTCCATGCCACTGAGGTGCCTGGCTGAGGGGTCCCACTGTGTGAAACCTCCTCCCTGAAGTTTACCCTGAGTTGTCATGACCTGCTTACATGTCATCTTCCCCCCTTAAACTACTCACTCCTTGAACACAAGTTCCATATCTCACTTACCTCTGTGTCCCCAGTATCCAGCACAAAGGCCAGCACAATGGCAATATGGTAGTTTGGTTTTTAGAAGTGTAAATGTGTCCTATGGGGCTGATTCTCAAGAATAAAATCGAGGAAGCTTCCCCAGAGCTAAGTCTGAGAAGCTTTTCTCCAGCCAGCCCCAGGCCTAAACAGCAGCTGATTACGACCCCACCCTACCCACACCCACACAAACCAAGGCTTTCTTGTATTTGTGTGTGTTGTTGGAGATTGAACCCAGAGCCTTGTGCTGGGTAGGCAACACTCGATCACCACATCCTGAGACCATTCTTATTTTGAGACACAGTCTTGCTAAGTTGCCCAGGCTGGTCTTGAAAGTGTGATCTGCCTGCCTCAGCCTCTCAAATAGCTGAGGTTACAGGTGGGTGCCACTGCACCTGGCTCCCTGTACGTTTTCTAATGGGGACTACTTTTGTGTGTTTAATCTTATGCCAGGGAGGGCCAGGGTGGCAATAGAACAGTGGCAGATGATTCACTGTCTCCACTGAGAAGCAAGCAAAACAACTGTCCCACCACTGAAACTTGGCCACTCTGTTTTGTTGGGCCCAGCAGCCACCAGGTCCTTTCCCCTGCTGACTGGCCAGCCACTGAGAGAAACTATATTCTGCCCAATCCAAGCACACAAATCGTAAGGGGAGCACACATGCACGTGTGCGCGCACACACGCACACATCAGCCCTAACGGGGAGCAGAAAAAGAGGCAGCACAACCAGTAGGAAAATCTCCAAGCTCAGGGCTGGAAAATGTACTCCATCTAGCTTAGGAGCCAGAGAAAGTACACAACAGCCCCAATATGCCGCTTCAGGTCACTGGGAAGATGTGCAGGCACATGGGCCCTCTGCACACAAAGCAAGAAATGTGCTGAGTTCAAGCTAAAAGGAGAGGCATTTGGACCAAAGCAAGTGAGGTGTTTTTATATTGAGCCATGTCAGAAGAAAGCAGCTGGACCCCAGGATCTGGGTTCTGTGGGTACAAGGGAAACATCAGAGCCCTCCCCTGCCTGCTGCTCAGAGTTCTGCAGCTCCTCCTGCTTCCTTCAAAGGATCCTGCACACAGTAGAAAGGGAAGATCTTTTGGGGTCATCTCACAGCCTGTGTTTGAATCCTAGATGTGCCATTCACTAGCTATGTTCTTGAAAATTTTGAGCCCCACTTTCCTTAACTGTAAAGAGGTGGCAAAAATTCACTGAAATAATATCTATGAGTGCCTTACAATGTGCCTGTCACATCCCAGGTGTTCCATACCTGGTAGTTTCTTCCTCTTCCCATCCCAAATCTTCCCAACCTTAACTTGCAAGCTCCTGGCACCTCCTAAATTCCTTTCCTGTGCCTGAGGATTGACCCATAGTGACCATAAGACTGTTCCATGGAAAAGGGACATTCAGGGCAGATGACTTTGGAAGAGTAGAGGCCAAGATAAAATGGGAAACCATACAAGCATCATCAGAGGCAAAAGGAGCAAAGAATACCCAAAACAGGGGTCTCTGACTGCCCCACCCCCATTTGGGCCCTTCTTGAAATATTCTGAAGTGTAGGCTTTCTTGCTTTTAAAAGAAGCCATGGAGAGAGATTGAGTATAAAGGAAGGTAATAAAAATGATTAAAAGAATTAGAAAGCTTGACCTATAAAGGAAGGTTAAAGGGACACAATATGTGGAACCCAGAGAACCAGGGCCTATGAGGATATGATAGTTTCCCATAAATATGCAAGACAGAGCTACATAAAAGAAGGGCAAGAATTATTTCAGGCAGCTTGGGACACCATTGAAAGACGAAATGGCCTGAAACTAAAATAAGAGAAGTTAAATCTGGGCCGTGGGAAGATTAGCTGGTGGGAGGGGGGGAGGACACAACATTTGATGTTGGTGAAAAGTCATCAGAAAGTGCAAGCCAGAGGAACCTTTGTTGTTGTCCCTACCTATGAGAAATGGCCCCTTTGGAACTCATTTTGACCACCATGGTTGTGTCCTTCTCCATGCTGAAGTGTTTACTGTTTCTGGGCATCCACTTCATGACAGATAGGGCCCTGGCTCTGGCTGCCCAGCTGTCTGTGCTCAACTTCACTCTTGAAATGAGGAGACAGGTGCACCAGTTCCTGCTGCATCTGGTTGGCTCTGTTGGGAGGAGCCTGAGACCAGGAGGCCAAAGTCACAGGGTTGAGCCCAGGGTGGGCTCTGCCAAGGCATGCTATGAGTGAATGTGGCTGGACAAGTAAAAATCTAATGCCATTGATGCAACTGAGGATAAGAATACACGCAAATCATCCTTGAATGCGGGATGCAGTACTTTGTAAATGAATGCTACCCATAAGCACCTTAAGACTCTTGAGGAGTGCACAGTTTTAGTCAGCCCTCTGTATCTGCAGGTTTGACCAACCACAGACAAAAAACATTGGGGATGGGGACTGCATCTGTGCTGGTATGTAAAGACTCTTTTTCTTGTTGCTATTCCCTAAACAATGCAATATAACAACTATTTACATAGCCCTCACATTGTGTTAGGGCTACAATCTAGAGATAATTTAAAGTATATAGGAGGACGTGTGCAGATTCTATGCCAATATTATGCCATTTTACATAAGGGACTTGAGTATCTGCAGATTTTGGTGTCTGATGAGGTCCTGGAACCAATATTCCATGGATACCAAGGGAAAACTGTACTTCAAGACCACTCACTAAAACTACTCGCATACCAGGAGGATGGACAGGTGAGAGCAGCAGCCAAAGGACCACAGGTCCCCAGGCAGGGCTGCTGAGGGGAGCTGTGCATCTACATTTAGGGTCTGCAGTGTGGAAGGATCAGGAAGACGCTGCCTGTGAGCATTTTCTATCCGCCATAAATCATTTTTACAATCCTTCTCAAACCTCACATAAAATTTATCCTTCTTTTTTGCCTGAAATTGATTTTTTTTTAAACTTTAATTACAAAAAGAGACACTTAGGGCCAGGGATTTAGCTCAGTGGTTTCGCCACCTGCTACGCAAACACAAGGACCCGAGTTCAACCCCCGGTACCAAAAAAAAAAATACACCTAGAGCAAAACACGTGGAAAGCCCACTCAATACTCATTTATTCATTTGACCAATAAATATTTATTGCGCACCAGGCGGCATATGGGCTGTGACAGAGTCTGAACAAGCAGGCTCCCTGCCTTCAAGAGGTTTGCACTGGCGACTGTGAGGAACGGCCTCTAAGAGAAAGAGACCCAGAAAGAGATGAGATAGGCAGAATGTGATTTATGCTAACAGAGGGGTGAACTATTAGGCAACTTAGAGGAAGAATGATTTACTCTGGAAGCATCATGGAAGTTTCCAAAAAGGAAATCACATGATCTGTGTTTTGAGCAAAGAGTACACATCCACCAGGTAAAGAGACAAGGAAGTTGGGCTGGAGATTTAGCTCAGTGGTTCCACTGCCTGCCTTGCAAGTGCAAGGACCCGAGTTTTATCCCCAGTACCCCCCAAAAAAGAGACAAGGAAGTCCATTTGAGTATAAGGAATACCAAGAACAAAGCTAAGAGGCAGGAAAGTGCTGCTTACCCTGAGGAACAGCAAGCGTTCCCATACACCAGAGAACAAAGGTGCAGAATAGATCTGGAGAGGGTGTAGAAAAAACGATGAAGGAAAGCATAGTAGGAATAGTCAGATCATGAATGCTAAGAAGTTCATATTTTGTTTCTCCAACTAGGAAACCCTAAGTAGTTCCTGGGCTGTGAACAATGATGGTCAGGTCTGTATTTTAGAAAGAAAATGTAGGTTCCACATAGTCTTAGTCTGTTTTCTGTTGTTAATAACACAACATCACAGTCTGGGTAATTTAAAAAGAGGTTTATTTTGGTTCTCAGTTCGAGGGGCCCCACCTGGTGATCACCTTCTCAGTGGTAGAGTCCCAACATGGTGCAGAGTATCACATAGTCAGAGTTGGGGAGCTGGCATGTGTGTTTCCTCTGGTCTCTCTTCCTCTTCTTACAAAGCCACCTGAAATAAGTCATGCAGGCTCCACCCTACTAACCTTATTGATCCTAATCACCGTGCAGAGGGCTCAATTCCAAACACAATGGTCAGATTAAGTTTCTACCTTCTTCATACCTCACAGTGGGGGTTAAAGGAGACAAACATAGCACACATGTAGAATAGACTCAGAAAGTGAGAGGTGGGAGCAGGTAGGAGGCTCTTGCCAGGCAGAAGGTCATGAAGACACACCCAGGGTCATGGCAGAGGCCAGGGAAACTCCTAGGTTTCCACAGAACTGTGTCTGTGTAGCAGCACATTTTCTCAACCCATTTCTTCTCCTGGAATGCCTTCTGCCCATCCATCTGGCTCACCTCAGAGGCCAGCTCAAGCTTCTCTTTGTCCCTGCCTGGTTCTCCCAATACAGGAGGGGCCTTCTTCCATTCAGCATCTACCTCTGCCATTCTTAATCACCCAGTCACTGGTCAGCTCCACCATCAACTTTGATCTTCTTCATCTCTATATTCCCAGGACCTGGTCCAAACTGGGGATTCAGAAAGGATTTTGTGATGGAACGGACAGTCCTATCAATATTCTGTGACTACATCTCTCTTCCTTCTAACCCCTTGACGTATCACACTCCTTTTTGACACACATGTGGGTCACTCCCATGTTTGAGGTATCTCCTGCATCCCATTCCTGCTCTAACCTCCATCACTCCATTTCCAAAGCAAATCATCCTTGACTAGCCTCCCACACTCCCATTAAAATGTGATGGATTATTTTTGGCTCTCATGCAGGATTCCATATTGGATTATCTGGGCTGAAACACAATCTGTTTGCTGATATCAAAATGCTCCTGCTTACCCAGGGGATTAACACTCTGACAAAATCATTAGAAACCTGATGGAGTATCAAGGCCTCCTGAGCTTGCAAATACTCATTCCTCAGTCTAATAAATGCCTTCCTCCCAGCTCACAGTTCCACTCCCATCCATTTCCCAGCCTCTTCCCTGGCTGGGCAGCCCACAGACTAGCAAATTCCTAGGGAAAATTTTGCCCATCACTGTCTGGGCCACCAACCAGGACTCGCAGCTAAGAATTACCCTTGTAATCCTGTGGCTTCTTTATGTTAACAATAAACATTAGACTTCCAGGTAGGATGGGGTAATTTGTAACAGATCAATACTTCTACAGAGAATAATTAGAAAAGATGGATAAAACACAACATTCATTTGTTTTGAGCCATTATAGACCTGCTGGAGCAAAAAGGATCAGAGAAGACACAACTATGGAAAACTAAGTAAGGAGAGATGAGCTGATGCTCTGTAATGGCCTCTAACCTGGAGGGTTTTTCACTTCTGGGCACAGGCAGAGAGGCTGAGGATCCAGGCTTTGTATAGAGGATTGCTGTGGGGTGCAAAGAAGTTAGCAGAGCTTCTGATGATATTAGGATTAGAAAGATAAAATTAGGGACTTGAGGCTCCTCAAATATATGCCCAGGTCCTCCTTTAAATCATTTATGGAATTCCGCAACTGAATGCACCAGAAGCCAAAGTACTATAAACCTAAACAGATAGCCTCCATAAGTCAGAGAGGACCTTTTTAGTAGTCTTTTATCAAACACCAGAATTCAAGGCTTGTCAGGGAAAGGACCTAGTAAATATACCAGGCTCTTCATCAATGCTGGCTGTGCCCTAGGTGAGGGGAGAAAGAGAGGTAAACTAAGCCTTATTGAGACACAACTCAACTTGGACTCAGTTCAGTCTTTAATTGGATGAACATCATAGATTTTATTCTGCCTAGCAAAGAGCCAGCCTTTTCCTGAGGACAATCACTGCACCTAGAGCCTGTATGATGTCAGCGTTCAATTAAAAAAAAAAAAAAAAAAGGCAGAGCCAGAGAGAACCAGATGACCAAAACATAAGGGCTTGCAGTGTGGTGGGGGTGAGGGTGGGGCCTTACACAATAGAAACAGACCCACAGATAACCCAGATAGCAGAGTTAACAGAAAAGGTCTTTATGATAAATTTCTTCCAAAAGCTGTAAATATAAAAAGTAGATATAAGTAAAGATTTCACCCAAAAGTTGGGAACATTAAAGAAGAATCACCTGGCAATTCTACAAGCGAATAATAAACATCTTAAAGAACATTAAGGAAATTAAGATTCACTAAAGGAACACAGTAAAGTAGAAATAGCACAGGAATCCTAGGAGGGAAAGGATGTAGAAATAGCACAGGAACCCTAGGAGGGAAAGGATGGAGGCTGTGGTCTCTGGCTCTGCCTCCATCTAGCGAAGAGGGCCCGGGGGAGTCAGGTCACTTATCTGAGCTTTGGTTTCTACATCTGTCAAATGTGATATGAGATATACTCTATTTACTTCAATGTCATGCAGATAAAACTAGCATATATAAAGACTTTTAATAACTAATTATTATACAAATATAAGGTATCATTATTATAGTAGTCTGCCAGCAATTCCAAACAGTGTTTCTCCTCCATCACCTAAAGCATGTTATATCTCTAACAGGTGATTCACATGCCCTTGACTAACTGTTATAAAGGGTTTTGAAGAGAGAAAGCTAAGAGAGGAATAGCAACAAAACAGTCACTCTCAGTTATGTTAGGGTTGATTATTCACTTTATGAATTATCCCTAGACAACTGATAAATCCCAAACTGTGTTCTCTCTCTGCTTGGCATGCTTTTAGATCACCCCCTTCATTTGCCCAGATGGTGTATGCTCATGGAATGCAAACTCAGATTAATATGTGTCTGATAAAACATAATCAGCAAGGTAAATCTGAAGCAGAAATGCCAAAATACCTCCAGAGCCAATAGCAATAGCGCTGGGGCAGTCTGTTATTTTGATTCTCCACATCACTGCTCCCCTTTATTAGCATGTATAATGGAGAGTGATATGCTAGCCTGCTCATATAAAGACAGTGCAGCCTGTCCACTACCGGCAGACATCTGGGCTTCCCTGGCATGGCACACAGGCACTGGCTAGGGGGATTCTCCTTTGGGGAATAAGACTACCAGAAGGTCATGGGCACAGCCTGAATGGAACTTTTGGTGTTGGGAAGATGCTATGTGCTTAATAATTATAATACAAGATAGGAAGTGCTGCAGGTGCCTCAAGAAGCATACTTCAATTCAGGAATGTGTGCAAAAGTTCTTTTGAGGTTAGGGTGATCACTACCTTCATGGCTCAGGTAAGGCAGCCAAATTAGATAGTACAAGCAGTTTGAAGAGTTGAATTCATTTTGATAGGTTATCATGAAGAAGAATTATTTTAAAAGAAGCTAACATTCATTATGTGCTTATTATGCACTATGTGATTCAAACAGATTATCCCACTTGAGCTCCAAAACAATCCTCTAAAACAGTCATTATAATCTCACTCTACAGGTAAACTGAGACTCAAAAGTGAAGTAATCTACCCAAGACACTTCAGCTGACAAGTAGAGAGAATTCAAATCCAGTGGGTTTGATGCTACAGATTACATTCATGCTGCCTTAGAGGGCAGCAGTACCATCTACAGCCTGAGTGGCATTCTGGCACATGGGGAAACTCCTACACAAAGTTGGAGCAGGAGAGAGGCAGATGATGTGGAAGTTGTTTTCCTAGAGATGGCAATTACAGCCATGAGGGGACAAGATGGCCCAGAAAAGGTGAGAGAAGAACAAAGGGCTTAGGGAAGAGAATAGGCAGAGAGACAAGAAGCAAGGCATGGTGCACACACCTTAAACCCCACTGTCTGGGAGGCTAAGGCAGAAGAATCACAAGTTCAAGCCTAGCCTGGAGATCTTGGTGACTTAGACTCTGCCTCAAAATTAAAAATTAAAAAAGAAGGCTGGGGTGTAGCTCAGTGCAAAGGCCCAGGGTTCAATCCTAAGAGACACAGAGAAGGAGGGAGAGGGGGAGAGAGGGAGGGGGAGAGAGGGAGGGAGAGAGGAGGTGAGTGGGCAGGGGCGGCGGGGGGAGACCTAACAGAATCCAAGATCTAGAGAGAGCTTCAAAGAGGAAGTAAAAACAACAATTGCTGCAAAGAGGTGAAAGGTGATGAGAGTATGGAGAAACACCATTTGGCTGGTGGTCTTCAGAAGAATGATTTTGATAGACAAGTACCCATCACCAGGCATCTATATGGTAGGAAAGCTGCCTTGACCCAGGAATGTGGGAAACAGTTTTGGTTCAGACTAAAGCAAAACTTTCAGAGCTTTCCTCTTGGCAGGCATCATCTGAGGGTATTTATTAAAAATATGAATTCTGAGCTCTTGCCCTAGTTCCATCAATCAGACTCTATATTTATTTATTTATTTTTGGTACCGGGGATTGAACTCAGGGACCTTGCGCTTTCAAGGCAGGCACTGGAACCACTAAGCTAAATCCCTGGACCTTTTTTTATTTTTTATTTTTATTTATTTATTTATTTTTTGGTACTGAATCAGACTCTATAGCAGGAAGGGCCCTGGAAGTGTCCCAAAACAGTTCCATATCACCAAGGTCAGACCAGTGGTTCTAAAACTTTAATGAATGTGAAAATTACCTAGGAATTTAGCTAAACTGCAGACATTGAGTGGGGTGGGCTTGAGATTGTGATTTTAAAACATTCATTCTTATGTGATGTCAATATCACTGGTCCAAGGACTATATTTTCACAACAACAGACTAGACCAAAACTCTTGCTCTTGTTCCAGAGAGGTAAGTGCCAACATCTGGTTCTTGGCACCTTTCATTTCTACTACCCAATGACTATGCTCCATGCTCCTTCCCACATTCACCAAAAGATGGCAACAGATTTAAATGTCATCTTCTATGGAAGGATAGGTGCAGATTCTACTCCATCCCACCTGACTCTTTTATACCTTCAACAGAGTCCTTTATTCATTCCTCCAAGAAAAATCACTGGATCAGATGAGCATAGAAAAGCTGACCTTGCAATCACCGCGCTGCAGACAGGCAGGTCTGCCAATGCCCTATCGAGGTCCTGAGTCACACAGAACACACGGAATCAGCCCGCTACAGACAGGCAGGTCTGTACATGCCCTACTGAGGTCCTGAGTCGCGCGGAAGACACCGAATCACCCTGCTGCAGACAGGCAGCCACCTGATTCCACACTACAAAGATGACGCAGAGGACACCAGACCATCAGACCAAGGTACTGAGTCCCACAGTTCCCGGCCAAGAGGTAGGGGCTTCTGAACCATCGTCTCGCAACTCCTGGTCCAGAGGAAGGGGCTTCCCGGTCACCATCACTCCCGCTGCTCCCAGCCCAGAGGAAAGGGCTTTTGGACCACCTTCTGTCCCACTGCTCCTGGCCCAGAAGAAGGGGCTTCCGGGCCACCATCCCTCCCACCGCTCCTGGCCCAGAGGGAGGGGCTTCTGAGCCACCATCCCACTGCTTTTGGTCCAGAGGAAGGGGTTTCCCAGCCACCATCCCTCGGGTTGCTCCCAGCCCAAAGGAAAGGGCTTTTGGGTCACCATCCCTATCGCTGCTTCTGGCCCCTGTCCCACCTCACCCAGCTCAGAGGAGGTAATCCGTGCAGGCGCTAACAGCCCCCCGCCCCAGTCAAAATGAGAAAACATGTAAATAAGTCTCAAAACCAGACTGCCAGATCACCTACAGCAACCCCAAAGGGAAAGGAGATGGAACACTCTGATACTCAACCACCTGGACCCACTGAACTGGCAACAAAAGGGGATCTGGAAAAAATGAAATCAGAAATAATTTCTCAGATAACAGGAGAAATTGTGCCCCTAGTGCAAGATATGATTAATAAATCTAGAGAGGAGCTCAGGAACATGATGGAATCCCAACATAAGAAACAAATGGAATCCATAAAACAGATGCAAATAGATTTCCAGGACATGAAAAACTCCATTGAAAGCTACACAGCACAATGAGCCAGTGTGAGGACAGAATTTCAGATATAGAAGATAACATTGCAATTAGTGACCAGGAAAAGAAAAATTGCTTCCAAATTATAAGGGAACATGAGAAATCAATCCAGCAGCTGCTAGATGATGCAAAGAAGAATAACATAAGACTGATTGGGCTCAATGAAGAAACAGGAGAGAGTGCAGATGACATTAAAAACCTCTTCACAGAAATAATGGCAGAAAACTTCCCAAGCAGGGGAAAAGAGCTTGACATACAGATAAGTGAGGCATATAGGACCCCAAATAGCCTTGCTCAAAAAAAATCTACACATAGGCATATAATTGTTAAGATTCCAGAAACACAACAGAAGAACAAAGTTCTCCAAGCAGTCAGAGAAAAGAAACAAATCACATACAAAGGAAAGCCCATCAGAATCACAGCAGACTTCTCAACACAAACTATCAAGGCAAGAAGAGCTTGGAGTGACATATTCCAAGCCCTAAAAGAAAACAGCCTCCAACCCAGATTGATGTACCCTGCAAAACTATCTTTCAAAATTCATGGAGAAATAAGATACTTTCATGACAAAGAGCACCTTAGGAACTTCGTGAATACCAAACCAGCACTCCAAAGAATTTTACACAATAGCCTAGGAACAGACGTTGAGGATCACAACACCAGGAAGCAAAGCAGAATGAACCCATCTGGCATGACAAGAAATTAAATGTAAAGGGGGAGAACCCAACAAAAAGAAAAAGTCATGGCAATGACAAGTCGATACGTTTCAGTTATAACCATCAACGTTAATGGTCTCAATTCACCAATCAAAAGAAATAGACTGGCAGAATGGGTCAAGAAGCAATATCCAACAATATGCTGCATACAAGAAACACACTTAATTCAAAAGGAAACTCATAGATTCAAAGTTAAAGGTGGAAAACAATACTGAATGCAACAGGAACCCAAAAAAAAGCAGGAGTAGCTATCCTCTTGGCAGATCAAGTAGATTTCAAACCAACACTGATTAAGAGAGATGAAGAAGGACATTACATCCTTGTAAAGGGAAGAATCCAAGAGGAAGAGATGACAATCATAAATATCTATGTACCAAACACTAGTGCACCCAACTATATAAAACAAATACTAACAGACATGAAAAGTCATATATGCATTAATACAATTGTAGTGGGGGACCTCAACACCCCACTGTCACGAATAGATAGATCAACTAGATGAAAAATAAATAATGAAATATTAGAACACAATCGAACTCTTGAACAAATGAACTTAACAGATGTTTACAGAGTCTTCCACCCCACAAAATCAGAATACACATTCTTCTCAGCTGCACGTGGGTCATTCTCCAAAATAGACCACATACTCACACACAGAACATGTTTAAGTAAGTGCAAAGGAATTGAAGTTATCCCTTGTATATTATCAGACCATAGTGAAATGAAATTGGAGATCCATAGTAAAAGAAACTCAAAAAATTTCATAAACACGTGGAAATTGAACAACACACTTCTGGATAACCAATGAGTCACAGAGGAAATTAAAGAAGAAATCAGACAGTTCCTTCAATTAAATGACAATGACAATACAACATATTGGAATCTATGGGACACAATGAAAGCTGTCTTACAAGGGAAATTCATAGCAGTGAATACGCATATTAGGAAAACAGAAAGAGCCCAATTAAACAACCTGATGCTGAACCTCAAGCTTCTAGAAAAAGAAGAGCAGGACAATCCCAAAGCTCATACAAGGGAGGAAATTATAAAGATCTGAAGAGAAATCAATGCAATGGAGACTAAGAGAATGATACAAAAAATCAATGAAGCCAAGAGTTGGTTCTTTGAAAGAATCAACAAAATTGACAAACCTTTAGCCAACCTTGTCAGAAAAAGGAAAGAAAAGGCCCAAATCCATGCAATTAGGAATGAAAAGGGTGAAATTACAACAGAGCCAGCAGAAATCCAGAGGATCATCAATACCTACTTCCAAAACCTATGCACCAATAAGATGGACAACATAGAAGAAACGGACAGATTCCTAGATACATATGAATTACCAAAGTTGAACGAAGAAGACCTAAAAATTCTGAACAACTCAATATCAACCAATGAAATTGAAAATGTAATTAAAAACATATCACCTAAGAAAAGCCCGGGCCCTGATGGCTTCACTGCTGAATTCTACAAGACATTTAGAGAGGAACTGCTGCCACTACTGTTTAAATTCTTCAATGAAATTGAAAGGGAAGCAATACTCCCAAATTCCTTCCTGGAAGCAAGCATCACCTTCATCCCCAAAGCACAGAAAGACCCAACTGAAAAAGAGAACTATAGGCCAATCTCACTAATGAACATAGATGCAAAAATCCTTAATAAGATACTGGCAAACAGAATGCAGAAGATCATCAAGAAGATCATACACCCTGATCAAGTGGGATTCATCCCAGGGATGCAGGGATGGTTCAATATACGAAAATCAATTAATGTAATACACTATATCAATAGAGCCAAGGACAAAAACCATATGATTATCTCCATAGACACAGAAAAAGCATTTGACAAAATCCAACATGCATTTATGATAAAAACCCTACAAAAAATTGCAATAGATGGTCTCTACCTCAAACTGATAGAACCCATCTATGAAAAACCAACAGCCAATATCATACTAAATGGTCAAAAACTGAAATCCTTCACACTAAAATCAGGAACAAGACAAGGATGTCCACTATCACCACTCTTGTTCAATATAGTTCTGGAAACATTAGCCATGGCAATTAGACAAGAGAGGGAAATAAAAGAAATAAAGAGAGGAAATGAAGAAGTCAAACTGTCATTATTTGCAGATGACATGATACTCTATATAGAAGACCCCAAGAACTCCACCAAAAGTCTTCTAGACTTAATAACCAAATTCAGTCAAGTAGCTGGATACAAGGTCAACACACAAAAATCAATAGCTTTCCTCTACACCAATGACAGACTCACTGAGAGAGAAATAGGGCAAATAATTCCTTTCACAATAGCATCCAAAAAACTGAAATACCTAAGAATCATCCTAACGAAAGAAATCAAAGACCTCTTCTCTGAAAACTATGGCACTCTGAAAAGAGAGATTGAAGATGATATCAGAAAATGGACAGACATCCCCTGCTCCTGGGTAGGAAGGATTAATACAGTGAAAATGGCCACACTTCCAAAACTGCTATATAGATTTAATGCAATTCCAATTGAGATCCCAGCAGCATACTTCATAGACCTCGAGAAAACAATCCAAAAATTCATTTGGAGCAAGAAGAGACCCAGAATAGCAAAAGCAATTCTAGGTAACAGAGACATGGCAGGGGGTATCACAATCCCCAACCTGCAACTCTACTACAAAGCTACTGTGATAAAAACAGCATGGTACTGGCAAAGAAACAGACTTGAGGACCAGTGGAACAGATTAGAAGATGCGGAAACAACGCCAGACACACTCAGCCATCTCATCTTCAACAAAGGAGCCAAACACCCTCACTGGAGGAAAGATAGCCTCTTTAAGAAATGGTGCTGGAAAAAATGGGCTTCAACTTGCCAAAGATTAAAACTAGACCTGTATCTCTCACTATGCACTAAACTAAAATCAAAATGGATTAAAGATCTCAATATTAAAATAGAAACTCTGAACCAGTTGGAACAGAGGTTAGGTAGAACCCTTGAAGACATTGGTGTAGGAAAAGATTTTAGGAACAAAACCTCAGTTGCCCGTGAACTAGCACAAACAATCAACAAGTGGGATCTCTTCTTATTAAAAAGCTTCTGCACAGCAAGAGAAACCACCAGCAGTGTGAAGAGACAACCCACAATGTGGGAAAAAATCTTCACCTGCTCTTCCTCAGACAAAGGTCTACTATCTCGAATCTATAAAGAACTTCAAAAGATCAGACCTCCCAAATTTAAAGACCCAGTCCAAAAATGGGCATCTGAAATGAACAGACATTTCTCAGACAAAGAAGTAGAAATAACAAATAAATACATGAAAAAATGCTCAACATCACTGGTCATTCGAGAGATGCAAATGAAAACAATGCTGAGATTCCAAGTCACTCCAGAAAGAATGGCTGCTATCATGAAATCAACCAATAACAAATGCTGGTGGGGCTGTGGGGAAAGAGGAACCCTGCTCCACTGCTGGTGGGAGTGTAGACTGGTGCAAGCACTGTGGAAATCAGTATGGAGATACCTCAAAGACCTAGGACTGGAAGTCCCATTTGACCCTGCTATTCCACTGCTGGGGATCTTCCCCAAAGAATTAAAAGAATCATATGACACTGATATATGTGCACCCATGTTCATAGCAGCACAGTTTGTAATAGCTAAAACTTGGAAACACCCCAAATGCCCATCAACTGAAGACTGGATAAAGACAATGTGGTTTTTTTATAAAATGGAGTACTACTCAGCCATAAAAAATGAGAAATTAGAGACATTTATAGCTAAGTGGATGCACATTGAGGGAATACTCTTAAGTGAAATAAATAGGACACACATGTGTAAATACCAAATAGTTTGTCTGGTGTGAGAAACTGAAAGTGTAAATAAGGACTAAATGTATAATAGGTGATGTGAAATAGGGAGAAAAGGGGCAAAGGGGAAGGAAGTGGGAGGGTTAGGGGAAAGGATAGAAGGGAATGGGATTAATATGAGAAAATGGAAAAATAGAAACAAAATCTTTGTAAATAGGGAGGACTGGAGGGGTTGAAGGGAGGGCTGGGCAAGGGTGAAAAATAAGAACCAAGAGAGACTATGTAAAGGTGCAAATTTCCAATGATGAATGTCATTTTATTGTATACCTAAAATGTACCAATGATTAGAATGAATAATCAATAATGTAAAATAGGAATAAAAGGTCCAAAGGCGTAGGGGTAGTGGGAGGGGCAGGGGAAAGGAAAGAAGGGAAAGGAAAAATGATGAGAAATGGAAATAAAGTCTTTGTAAATAGGGCAGGGTGGAGGGCATGAAGGGAGGGCTAGGAATGGGGAAAAAATAAGAACCAAGATGCATTATGTAAAGGTACAATTCCCAGTGAGAAATGTAATTGTGTTGTATACCTACAATGTACCAATAAAAGAATTTAATACAAAAAAAAAAGAAAAGAAAGAAAAGCTGACCTTAACTACTCCAGTACAGGAAGAGCAATTCTGGGGCTGTGCGTTTGTACCATATACTGATTCCACCATTCATTGGGCACTTAAATGTTTTCCCTTGCTATAATTATTAAATTGTCTTGCACCATCATTCAATTTTTCACATGTTAGTAATATCTCCAAAAGCTCTTTGAGGTCAGGAATCAAATAATGTCCTTTTTTCTTCTTAACCTTGACTCATAGTGGTTTGTTCATCATGGTATTGAGTATGAATGAGTGAGTTGATCAATCGACCATCATTAAATCAAATGCATATTCCATTTGCTTCACTTTGATTTCTTCCCAGGAAAAAAAGAAGGCTTGCTAGAAAGTGCTAATCGTCTGGAAAAGTTCTGTACTGATTTACAAGTGTGTATTCATGTTTTATCCCTTGAAAATCTTCCAACACTTTGCTAGGGACAACTTTCCTAGCTTGACAAACAGACACTCCTGGGCTAATATTTGCGTTATCTAGAACACAGTAAGAGGCATAATAATGACAGTGGGTCCATCCATCCACAAACAGGGCTGGTCTCTTGAGACTATTCTCTTATTCTATGCCTAACCTTCCATCATTGACCAATATGCCCTCCCAGACACAAAATTCACAGCTTTTCACTCTTTTCCTGCTGATTAAAATATTTTGGATGATTAACTCTGGTATATACTTTAGTCTTGTCTTATTTACATCTCATAAGACACTTTTCTTCTAAAACTTTGTGTCCATTTGATCTCTCTATTCAGATGTCTCACATGCATCTCAAATTCTACATTTACCAAATGGAATTCTTGCTCTCCCTCCCCTAATCCCAAAGATGTTCCTCTTTCTTTTTTCCCTTCTTAATAAATCATACCTGTGGTTACATAGTTGATCATTCTTGAGTTCTCCTTCATCTTCCACACCCAATTCACTAACAACACCAACTTCAAAAAGATCTATTTACTTTTCATCATCTCCACTGTCACTCAGAGCCAATATCATCTCTGGCCTGAATTATTAAACAATACTAAAATAATTTTCAAGCTTTCTACGCATTCATTTGCTCATTCAACAATTTATGGAGTACCCACTCTATGTTAATCAATGCTCTTAAATGAACACGGCAGATTCAGAAATGATCCAAAAGTAAACCTACCACAATAAATAAAATATTTACAAGGCATGAAGGCGGCTATTGAGAAGTAAGAGAGAGAGAGAGAGAGAATGGTATCAGGAACGCATCATGGAATACTTGACACTTAAACTGGGCTGTAGAGAATTAGTAAGGACTCACCAGGCAGACACATGGAACACAGCCTTCTGGGTGTGGTGACAGAGATGGGAATGTGTGGCATGTTTAGGGAGCTTCCAGCATAGCACAAATTTGGTTGGTGCAGTGGAGATGTGGGTGGAGAGGTGGACAGGGGCTGGGTCACACAGAGAACTCTGAAGGCAATATGGTCATGAGGAATGGCTTAAGCAGGGAAAAGGCCACTTATCCATCCATCCCTAACTCCCCATGGTGATCAGGAATACAGTTCCAGGAAAATATGGTACATTTTACCTGAGAGATAATTCAAAGTTTACCAGATTGAAAAAGAGAGAGATGGGGGCAAATAATGGTACAGGGGTACTGTATGGACAAGGCCCTAAACCAGGAAGGCTCCTGGCACATTCAAGAAACTAACATGAGGCCAAGGTAGTCAGAGCTGGATGAGAGAAGGGGGAAATGTCAAGAGCTGTAGATGGAGGCAGCCAAGGGCAGACCACACAAGCCACAGGCCAAATAAGCAAGTGTGTGTGCATTCTCTGGGAAATTCTCCTGCAGACTGGAGTCAGCTCCCTGCTGGGATGATGCCTAAACCTGGGCCTTTGGTTCCTACCATCTTCCCCTTCCCAGAGCAGCAGGAGGAGCCCTGCCTGCCACCTGCCCACTTCCTGCCCACCACTGCCAAGGTGACACCACCAAATGCACTTCTTCCCAGCAGGTGCTCTGAGACACCAGGATTTGCATTTCAATTTGACTTCTTTCCTACAATTCCAGCCAAAGCTTGGAAATCACTCCCCTTCACCAGCTCTGTTTTCCTTTCTTCCTCCCTCTGGTCCTGTGGAAGACTGTTTTTTCCTTGACACCCTGCTCCTTGATGCAGAGAAAAGTCATCCTTAACAGCAGTTTTATTGCCCAGTGATATTAACACAATGAAGGAAATCACTGCTAATTTTTATGAATTATCTCATCATCTGCAACTAATTAGCAGCTGCTGAAAGAGCAGGCATTAGACTTCCCCTCCAGGAGCTCTCTTAGCACTTCTCTGGTAGCCCTGACCTCAACATCCAGGGGGACTCTGGGCTTGAGATGGACACTTCCTCCCTACCTCTGTGTCCCCAAACCCAATTCTGACTGTCACCAGACTGGGGAGGTGGCCAGGAGCTGACCCACCTGTTCAGTAGTTGCTGAACTGCCTGATGATTTAGGTTAGCTGGAAACTTTATTAAAATCCAATATAAGTGGGCCCCCAGTGCTCTCTGTTCTCATTACCTGCCCTCTCCAAAATCAGGCCTTGGCCTCTGTGCCTCACTCAATGTGTCTATAAAACTGAGCAGACAGGCAGCCAAGAGCTAAGCAGCACTTAATCAGGGGATCATCTGGACCCAGGTAGGTAGTAAATAAGTGGGGGGGGGGGGGGAGAGAAGAGGCAAGGAGAGAAAACAACAGTGGAGGATGACAAAAGTGAAGGGGAGCTGCTCCAATACAGCCTCTAGAGAGGAAAATTGCAGGCACAGAATTTCAGACCAGACAGGACCTCAGAGACCTTGGCCAGTGAAAACAGGCCCAGCAAGAAACCCAGCCCCTGCAACCCCAATAGCTCACAAAGCCTGGGAGTCTCCTCCTCCTGTGCTTCATCTGCATATGGAGCCCTAGGCTCATTCGTTCTTCCCAGGCCATTTCTTCCAATTCCCTTCTGCTCTTCCTCCCCCTCTATCCCTTCTGAGATTGTCCAGTTGTCCAAGGCTTCTCTTTTCAAGTGCCCCGGCATCTGGTCAAAGCCCAGGCAGCAATGGTGATATCTCAGAAAGGGTGTGATGGGGTGGAAGGGTGAAAGGCCATAGGCCAGGCCATCCTACTGCCTGGTAGTCATCCCTGGGTGGGAGTCAGACATTGGAGCCCAGCAGCTCAGGCACCCCCATGACTCTGGATAAAGTACACACACCACCCTTTCTGAAGGTCAAATGCATCACACCATGCATTTGGTTATAACTGAAAAGGCTAGAGACTCAATGCTGGTGTTATAGGGAGGAGAAGTGTGCTTACAGATGTCCTAAAAAGCCCCTTTTGTCCCTGGCTGAGTTCTCTTTCTCCTCCCTTCTAAGCTCAGACTAACAGCCAGTTAACAGTTTCCCTCCCTCTCCCAACCCGAATGATCTAGGCCAGTGATGGTGAACCTTTTAGAGCTTTCAATGATACAAACAGACCACTGTGGCACATGTGACCACCACTCAACTCTGTGCTGTTCTATTTCAGGCTCCTGCCCCGATGTCCCCAATTTCAAAGCCAGTAGGCATGTGCCACCCCCCAGTGAAACAAGCACCTTTTCTATGCCAACCGAGAACAAGTCAAGTCCTTCATACATTCACCCAAGGTTTACCCAACACTGTCAGGGCTCAGAATGTGATACCCCAAAGCATGGTACCTTGGCATGCTGAATACCTCAAGGGTGTTCCCTCGATCTAATACCATTAGATAATATCATTAGCTCATACCCTTTTGGGGTTTTGTGTGTGTGTGTGTGTTTTGGTACCGGGGATCCAACTTGGGACCTTCCGCTTGCAAGGTAGGCGGGAGAACCACTGAGCTAAATCCCCAGCCCCAGCTCATACCCTTTTGTCCAATCACATTTCTGTGTGGCTGCCCATTCTTCATTGAACCTAAGCAGAATAGAGCTTTCCCTGGGTCTTTGGCTTATCAGTTCTGAAGGATCCTGTGTCATGTAAAACCAATTAAATAAATCTGTCATGCTTTTCTCTTATTCAACTGACTTTTGCTATAGGAGTGTCGGCTGTGACCTTATGGTGGAGAGAAAGGGGACCATACCTTTCCAGCCCTACAATGCCTACTGTGAGCAAGGGCAGGCCAGGGCAATGAGAGGTAGTAAGACGTGATCTTTACACTGACAGACCACTGCTGAAACTCAGGTCACTGTGCCATGTGAGATGGGGTCTGAGACACAGTCACCTATGACATGGTATGGGGGCACACAGGAGGGAGAGATTCACTGAGTAAAGGTAGAAAGCACTGGCAGAGACGTTTCTTGGAGGCTAAGGTTATCTATGAGCAAGGCCTTGAATGATGAATTAAATTCTGCCAGTGGCAGTGTGAGAAGATGAGTATTCCAGGTAGAGGGAGCAAAGGCTCAGCAAACTGAGAGGTGGGGATTTGCTGGGCCTCCAGCAGCCAGAGAGCAGAATATACCATACGGAGTGCTTATAGGGTAGGAATGTTGAAAGACAAGGAGCCTAAAGTGTCTATGGCCTGCCTGCAAAGGCTTTGGATGCCCTGATAGGGAGTTTGGCCTTCTCCTGGAAAACAGGACTAGGAGAGTGAGCACAGGGTACAGGGGTTGGCAATGAGCAGGGAGCACTCAGTGATGCACATTCTTCCCCGTGAGGAAGGGCCTTGCTCTCCTCCATGGGCAGAGGGTAGAAACACTATGGCTTCCGATCTGCTTGTGCCTGGGCCACCACACCTCCCCTTTATCCCCTGGCAACACTCTGGCTGTCCCCCTCCGTGGCACAGGCAGGGAGCTACCCTTTGCTGAGGAACCTTTATTTATCACCCAAGCCTGACATTCCCTGCGACAGCCCAAGTGGCCTCCCCTAGTTTCATGAAGCAACTCTGGGTGGCTGTGCTCCAGGGACCACTGAGTGCTCAGCCTGAGAGGGATATAAAGCACTGAGGAAGCAAACAACTCCGTCCTTCACACTCCTTCCCAGGCTCCACAGACAACGTATTTTCCATTCTGTTCTGGGGCTGTTTACTCAAAACAGTTAAGTTTAACCAAAAGAAGAGAAAAACACTGGCTCTGAAGTAGGGCAGGGCAACATAATGCGGGCATGGTCTCCAGAGGCAGACAGGCTCGAGTTTGAAGGGCAGCTCCAGCTTCCTACCTTGTGACCTTGGAAAAGTTATTTAGCTTCTCTGAGCGTCAGCTTTCTCGTCTGCAAAATGATGAGAGAGGTGGTAGAGTTGAATCATTCTGAACAGCATTTAGCGTCATATTTAATACATAATAAATACTTCTATACATGTTGCTATCTATATGAGGTTAGGTATATCTGGCTCTGAAAGCTCCAACTTTAAGTCTCAAACTCTTCTTTCCCTTTTCAGGTACTATCTCCACTTCTACCCATACCCCATTCATTTCGAAGGGTCCCTTAAAAAAAACCCTCCTGGGGGAGCCCTCACCTGGTCCCTAGAACCAGGGGCTACACTACTTCTCCATGCTCTTGGCCCTTTGCTGGGTGGCTTCATGGGTGAGAAGCACCAGTACATTTAGCAGGGCTAAACAAATGGCAATAATATATGTTCAGCCATTAGCTGCATAAGTAATCAAAGATCACTGCCATATGATTCCTGGTTAAACATCATTTGAAATCTAATAAATAAGCAGCTATAAATAAAGCCAGCATGCAGACTCTGCACCTCTGAGCACCACAGCCTCTGCTCTTATTTTTAGCCTAAAGGTGTCTCCAGCACTGCTCCTGAAATTCAATTTTGAGTTAATTTCTCTCTCAAATGTCTGAAAAGGAAACTTGCAGAGGCTATAGCTATAGTAGACTTCAGTATGGGGTCTACCCTCTGTGTCTAAAGAAACCCACTGTCACACTGCTCTGGGATGTGCCTTGGTCATGGCCACTCTCTCCCTGCACCTCCAGAGTCAAAAGGCACTGCCACAAGGCACTACCTGAGGCCCCAGGGCTCCATAAAGGAAGCACACCAGAAGCACCTAGTGTAAGGGACAGAGCACAAGGCCGGTGTCCATGCATTCTGATGCAAATTTAGGGCCCTCCACATCCTGCACCAGTAACTTTGGTCCCTCCACACCTTGGTTCCCATATCCAAATATCAGACATTATCAAAGACACCTCTGAAAGTTGATGCAAAAATTAAATTATACAATTTATAGACAGAGATGAGCACAGAGTAGGTGCTAAGCATGATGTCACTCTATCTCCTGTGATACAGCCTTTTAAAGTGATGGATGGTCCACCGCTCTGTTACTTACTCCACTTTGGTTGGTAAGAGAAGAAACACTTGGAAGGGAATAAGCTCAAAATGCCACTGTGTCCACAGTCCCTGGGCTGCCACAGTTGCCATCACTTAACTCCAGAGCCAGCACCTCAGCAATGCTTCCTTGTTTCGCACTGCTCTCCAGTTCCTACATGTCTTAGGGTCTTGCCTTTTCACATTTAGTACATATGCTGATAAAATATTTTGTTTCCTTATATCTCCCACACTGCCTGTCCCAGAACAGGGCACACTGTCCATGTTGAATAAACTCCAGGTGACAGAGGAACAGGCTGTCCCCCTGTCTACCAGGCTGGACCAGCTCCAGACCCCAGGCTATCTAACTCTCTGCTCCCAGTAGGTGCTTCTTAAAGCACAACTGATTCTGTTCCCTCTGGAAGGATGACAGGAGAAATAAGAGTCTGCTGGGTCTCTGGGGAGACATTATTCTCTCCAGGCCCCATGGCAAGAAATAAACACATCACTCCAAGCAGAGCTCAGCAAAGCCCACGTGACAGCCTCAGATAACATTTGGCTTGTGGGCTACTCTGCTGGAGCCCTGACATGTTAGAAGCAGTGAGATTATTAAATCAACGTGATAAAGTACTTCCTGTTACACAGTCCCTTCCCAGCTGTCTCTCGCCTGCTGGCACAAGCTCAGTGGCAGTCACGTGCCCAAACCATGTGGTGCCCTCCACCCATCGAGGAAACACATCAGCTTTGATGCTCTCTGATGCTTGGTTCTCATGCAAAATGGGTAATGGCACGAGGAGTCATTTGGAAACAGGCAATGTGGAATAATAATTGGGTGAGGAAGAGTTTCCAAGAGCAGAGTCCCATGCATCAGGCTTTTATGTGATCTCATCTCCCACCTTGGGGGCTGTCCACAGAGAAGATCAGCTGTAGGAAGAAGAATGTTTCCCAAAGATGTCCATGCCCTAAACCCTGGACCCTGAAAAGGTGTCACCTTTCATGGTAAAAGGGACTTTGCAAATTGGATTACGGTTACTGAGGTTGAGGTGGGCAGATGATCCTGGATTAATTACCCCAGTGAGCTCAATCTAATCCCATGAGTCCTTAAAATTGGAGAACCTTTCCCAGCTGAGGTCTATGGACTTCAAGGTGAGAATGACCTCAGCCTGCCACTGCTGGCCTTGAAAATGGAAAAAGAGAGCTGAGAGTCAAGGACCCAGCAGAAGCAAAGTTGGGAATGGCTCTCAGACATCAACAGCTAGCAAAAAACAAAGCTCCTGGTCCTACAAGGAAGTGAACTCTACCAATGACCCAAATGAGCAGAAAGCAGATTCTCCTCTAGAAAAACACAGCATGGCTGACATCTTCATTTGAGCTTGGTTAAGACTTCTGTACTACAGACTGAGATAATAAATTTGTCTTGTTTAAGGTGTTAAATTTGTGGTAATTTGTTATGGCAGTGATAGAAAACTATAGTAGTAGCACTACTGATAACAGCTATTACTTACTGACTTCCTACTCACTGTCAAGCATTCTGCTAGCCATTTTCCATATATTATCTCTCACTTAAACCTCAACAATCATATAGGTGAGTACTGTTGTCTCCCTTTTGTACTAGACAACAGAGACCAAACAATTTAACTTGCCCAAGGGCACATGTAGAAACTATAATTCAACTCCTGGTTCATGTGTCAGTAAAGGTCACACCATTTCATTACCCTACAATGCCATTCAGCTGCTTGTCATAAATCTTGAAGTATTTTTTGAAAGAAACAAAGAAACAGGAATTAATATTTACTAAATATTATTATATTCCATACACTATGTGTAGTAGGTAACCTAGTGCCTCTCAGTTTATACCATAATTGATAAGCTCCAGTATCTCTAGCTTACAAGTGGAAGGTTAATGTGAGAAATGCTGAGTCATTTGCCTAAAAGCACAGGGCTACTAAGTGGAATCCATGCACATGAATTTTATTTTATTTTGGGGGGGATACCGGGGATTGAACTCGGGACCTTGTGCTTGCAAGGCAGGCAGCAGAACCACTGAGCTAAATCCCTGGCCCAATGCACATGAATTTTGAATCCAAGGCCAAACTTGTTCCATGATGCCTGGGATGTGAAGACTTGAACTTGAACTCCAAGCTCTCCCAGGTGACCATCTTCAAGGCTTCGTGGTTAAGACAGCACTCACTCAAGACCCAGTGGGGAGCCCACTCAAGCTGTAAGTAGGAGCCATTAGCAGGAAGTCTCCAGGAGACAGTGGCCCTGCCTCTCCTGCTCTGGACCCTCCCAGGGAACACAACGCTCTTTGGGTGATCTGAGGAAGATCTTGAATAAGAGCTCCAAAGGGGACAAGATACAGATACTTCACTCATATACACCCTATTTCATCTCCATAACTCCTCTGATTGCCACTTAATGGCTTCAATTCCTTTAGAACTATAAGTTTTCTAAATTGCTCTGAAGGTGACATTAGCATTCAACTATACCCTCAGATGAAGGTCCCTTTAATTTCAGAAACCCCAACAGCTCCACCAAGTATAAGAATTCTGTAAGGACTGGCTTCAGAAAGTTCTCTCTCTTCTTGAGGGCGCTGGCCTGGGATTTCTAAGTGACTACCCAGAGGTCAGAGTGTACCCACTGCCACCCTTTTCAGCAGACTGGTGGCTGGTGTCTCCTTGGAGTAGCTCCTTAATGAAACTTTCTATGCAGTCCCCAGGACTGTCCAATTCCCTTTTCTGTCATCTCAGGAAAAATCCCTGTTCTTTCATCTGTGAGCTGAAAGCTCAAAGTCTCATGTTGTTAGAACCCTGCCACTGGGGGAAATTTATGAGTATTGCCAGCAAAGTGGCACTTTCTCCCCTCCCTGTGCCACTCGGTGCTCAAAAGACCATGTTTTAGAAAGGCTAGAAAAGTATACCTTGGAAAGCCATACAGTTGACTCAATTTAAGGAACCTCCAGCACCCAGGCCCTTTAGATGCTGCTCCAGGACTGTCAAGGAGCAGCCTCAGCCCTGAGTACTAAGACCAAAGCCCAATCTGGGAGGAGATAGAGGAAGGGGTAAGGTACATTTCACAGGCACAGAAAGACCTTAAGTTGACTATACCCCAAGCCTAGGTAGCCAGGTGGGAATGGGTCCAACAGGGAGCTATGAATTTGGAGACCATATTCTCACCAGGCTGGAGTAGATGTCTACAGTGGATTGTAAGCAGATAAGGGGAGTGCCCACCTCTGACTTGGGGGTATCACATCCTAATTAGGAAGAAGAAAAAAGAAAACACATCCAGAGGAGGATGACCTGGATGGCGAGTGGATGGAACCCAACCGATGAGATGGAAGGAAGAATCAAAGGCACTGATGATGACTCTCTGAGGAAAGAAGATGCTGGGTTGATGCTTCAGAGGTACAATCACTGGGGAGAGCACCAGATCTGTTCTGTATAGCTTTGAGGGACAGGTGGAGTTAGGACAGATAGGTACAGAGAGGCGGATGGGGGTACAACAGAAAGAAAAACGGTTGTTATCACTATTCAAAAGTGGAATGGGTTACATAGGGTCTCTGCTGCTGCTCAAATTTTGTGAACCTGAATACAAGCAAACATAACTGGTACAGGCTCCTGGAAAACAGCAAGCAGGTACCCTGGCTGACAATGGCAGTTCCAGGAAAGAGCTGAAAGCAGGTGACAGTCCCAGCTGGATACTAGGTCCAGGTTTGTGACTCTGGACTCTTGGAAGACTGAAACAAACAAATCCTGAACACAGTCTCAGAGGAGCTCTGGCACAGTTAGAATATTTAAGTGAGATCTCAGACTCGTTAACATAGAGACTTGAGTACTGTATTAGCATTGCAGCTGGAAGTAGATTATAAGACAAGAGTGTAGTGTTTGGATCTGAGGGACAAAGTGAGATTTGTAGCCAAGACTTGGGTTGATGCTGAGTCATTTAACTGCTGAGTTGGACTTCCTCAGAACAGGAGCCAGATTAGCCTCAGGAGCTGCAGGGACCACAGAACATAGGGACAGGGAGCCAACAGCATCACTGTACTGTTCTCAGGAAGGAGTGCTTGTTAAGAGCTCCCTCCATGGCAGGTGAGGTCATCAGCAGGTGACTTCTGAAGGCTTTCAACTCTGAAGCTCTTTGGGGTCTCCCTTAAGTCTGCATCATTTATTCATTCAGTATATATCTAGTGAGCACCCGACACTACCACTAGGGAAATAGTAGAGAATAAAAACAAACAGTTTTTCTTCATGGGAGAACACAAACAAGAAACAAATAGAACTAGAATGTCGGATGGTGACAACTATTTCAGAAAAGATATAGCAGAGAAGGACAGAAAATGTTGCTGGTGGGGAGGGGTAGAAGTTTGACAGGGTGTGACCTGCAGGTTGTGAAAGGGTGAACTGTGCAGATATCCAGAGTGTTCAAGACAGAAAGAACAGCAGGTGCAAAGGCCCCAAGATGGGAGCAGGCTTGCTGTGTTTGAGGAAAAGCAAAGAAACTAGTGGGGCTGGTGCTGAGGCTGGGGCCAGGGCTGGTGTGGTGTGAGCATGAGGCAGAGCAGTAAGAAATGAGAATGAAAATGTAACAGAACAGGGGGCATATCATGGAAGGTCCTGTGGGTCACTGTCTTTTATTTTGATGATAATCCAGGAGAAGATCAGAGCAGAGTAACAATAGGACCCAACTTACATTTTAAAAGAATCACTCTTGCTGTCATCTTGACAATTAAAAGCTACAGCACAAGAGAGAGACAGGAAAGCCAACAGGAAAGCTTTACAATAACCCAGAGGAGATAGACCATGGCTTGGAACAGGAAAGCAACAGATGAAGTGGCAGGAAGTGGTCAGGTTGTACTGGATGTGCCTGGAATGTAAAGCCAACGTGATCCCTGATGGAGAGGATGTGCAATATCAGAGGAAGATGAGATGAAGGATCACTGCAAGGCTTAGAGCCCAGGTCCAAATAGACAGGATGGCATTTATGAAATGGAGAAGACAGTAGGAAAAGCAGGTTTGGAAGGGAAAATCAAAAGCTCCATTTTGGACATGTAAGTAGGCAGCTGGATGTTAGGAGCTATGGAGGGAGGTCAGACCTAGAGATGAGACTAAAGAGTCACATGCTTACAGAGGTAGTCAAACCATGAGGCAGTGAGATCACCAGGGGAGCAGAGTGAACAGAGAAGAAGCACATCCACAGCCCTGGGGTAGTGTATATGCAGAGATCAAGAGATGCTGAAAGGAGACTGAGATGGGGTAACCACTAAAGTAGAGCAAGAACCAATGGGACGTGGTCCAGAAGCCAAATGAAAAGGTGTTGCAAGCAAGAGGCAGTGAAATACCATTGTCAGATGCTGCTGCTGAGCCCAGGAAGAGGAGGCCTGGGGACAGATTATTGGGGTTAGCAATATGGACATCACTGATGAAAAGTTAAAAATCTGACTGGAAAGTCTTACTGATAGGGAAAGAGAGGAGGGGAAATGGAGACAGCTTGAATAGACAATTTTGCAGAGCTTTGCTGTAAAGGGGCAGAGAAAAACAGGTCAATGACTGAAGAGGGACAGGCACTAAGGGGGGTTTTGAAGATGGGGATCATTTGGATATATTAGCCAGTACCTGAGACAACACTCTAGTGTGAAGGATGCTGTCAGGGTACAGAAGATAGAGCCCATCCCCTCGGGATTTGCTTAGGCTCCAGAAGTAGATGGAATTGAATTAAGGTTTTTAAAATATTTTGTTGAAAACAGGTGGGTAAGTACCAACGAGGACAGTGCAGCACATGCATGAGAGTGAGCACTTGCACACCTTCACTCTGAGAATTCTGGAAACAAGAGTTCTCCAAACCAGGTGGGAATTCACATCTTCTCAAATGAGGTGAGTTTAAAGTATATTTTAGAAAAATGAAAGAGATAGGATTTGGTAGAGGAATGGGGAAGGCTACTCCAAGTAAGGAAAGGCTAAGAGATGGAAACCAGCTAGCCCAGTAGTGCTATTAACAATAGAGGTCACTTTGATGACACTTACAACTGACACTGTCGTAGAGCTTTCTATGTGCAAACTTACTGAATTCTTATAAAAACAAGGACTAGGGATGGAAGCCCCATATTACAAAAGAAGAAACCGAGGCACTGAAAAATTAAGTTCTTGCTCAAGGTCCAGCACGTCTGACTCCATTTTCCCCTTGCTCTCCAGACCCCAATCACCATGGAATAGCCATTAAGGCACATGGGTGAGTCAGGACAGAAGGGACTAAGAGAAGAGACACCCAAAGGACTCCCCTATAGGCTGCCCCAGATGACTGATCACCCCTTTGAGTTTATTTCCCCACCTGAAATATGGAGGGCAAGTGAAATTTAAAGGGTTGAGGCTAATGCCTGACCCTAAAGTACAGGTTCAAAGCAAAGCACTTCTCTTCTGAAGGGTCACACTAGCAGGAAAGGCCCATTCCAGTGATCCACAAGCAGGAATAGGTATCAGACTCACCTACAATGCCTTCCACAACCAGCACAAGACACTGTCTCCCTGGCCAGATGACTATACACGTAAGCTTGCACACAGCTGACCCCTGGCTAGATGAGGCTCTCTATACGTATTCCTCATCAGGATAAGCTGACCAGGCCCCATAATTCAGTTGGAGGAGAGAAAACACACCAGCAAGACATGGAGGGGTTTCGGGCAACCCGAGACCTCTCTGCAGCATCCTGCAACCCAGTGCTCCCCACTAGCCCCCATGAGTTCTACAGTGAACATGTACCTGTGATCCAGACTAATAAGACCTAAGTGTGACCATGGTCTTGCCTGGAGCTGAGCTGCGAGGCTGTGAGTGGGATGTGCTGGCTCTGCTAATGCACACAAGAGCACCCCACCCACTCAGACTCACACACCGGCACTTGGCTGAGATCTAGCAGCAGCTGCCATCATCACTTGTTCATCTCCAGCTCCTCCATTTGTGGCCACAGGAAGTAGAGAGGCTTAGATGGGCCAGGTCTACACCAGCATAATGAAGGATCAGTAGGACCATTACTGTATTACCTGGCTTATCAAGCAATTGGAGCCAAATGGGGTCATGGCTTTAATTAGGCAGATGGTTGCATCAATTTAAGTTCTTGTTAATGGTTATTAATGAGGACACAACGATACTGGAGTGTCTCCCTGAGAGAGTATAAGACCAAAGGCTAAATATTTTATCACTGAGTCCCAGGTTGGAAGGGGTCTTAGAGGTAACAGGTCCAACCTTTCATTTGATGTTAAAATTCTATCCAACCTTTCTGTGCTGCCTCCAGCTCTGTGGATGCTGGTATCCAAAAGAGCCCATTCCATCTGCCTAGTAAACATCCTTTTTTTTTCTATATGGAGGCAAAATCTCCATAATTTCCACATTCCTTCTCCCTTCCCTGAAATACAGCTTGCAAATAACTCACTCCACATCTCAGGATTTTGTAAAGTGTTTCACAGAACTGGAGATGGGTTTTTGGAATTCTGACAAATTATTACCATTGCCGGTTCTCCCGATACCATGCTGATCTCTGCTCAGCCTGATGCTGCCAGTTGGTTCCACCCACCAGGGCTGGACCTATTGCACCTAACAAGGAAGAATATGCCATCAGGCCATAATATTCATTGAAGAACAAAATGAGAGCCTGGCGGAAAGCAGGTCCTTCTAGTACAAATGAACACAGACAGCCACCCACCAAAATTATATGGAAATTAGCCCCACTATTAAGAACTTCTACTTATGAAACAGGGCTCCATTCTTTCATCTCTGAAATCTCTACCACTGTGACCTTTCCCAGTCTTCTCCCAGAGGCCAATCACAGTATGTTTGAGAAAACAAAGTAGTGAAGCAACTCACTGCTGCTACCTGCCCGTTGTTTTGGGCTCAGCCTCATTTTTTGAGGCATCAGTGGCTTTCAGATCTAACCCATCGTGTCTGTACAGTCAACAGAATATTCAGGATGCTGTCACTATAGTTGTCCTCAGATTCTATTCAGTTCATCTCCTTTGATGTGACTACTTACCTCCACAAAATGTGTTCACTTCTGCCTGCTTTGTAGGTGGCTGGGGAAATTGAACTGACATGCATGTAAAAACATGCTATACACTACGAACTATGGCCCTAATGTCACCAGGTAGTTGGGAGGCAGGAGTCTTGGTGCTGTGAAAGGGGCCCTTCACCAGTTCACTCTGTCTTTTGGGGCCCTGCTATTTCTTAGCTGTGAAATGGAGCATGTAGGCCTAATTCTTCCCTAACTTCTCACCAAAGAAGACAATCGCCCAAGGCTATGGCTCACATTGGGCTCTGAAAAGGTTGAGAGAAGATAAACATCCTGAAAGCATCCTGGTAGTGCTCCCAAGCCAAGCGAAGATGGATGACAACACACAGCACACTGATCTGGATGCCTGAGTACAGCCAAAGGGTAGGGATGGTCTTGTACATGCACAGGCCTATCCAGACTCATCTTCAGATTCTTTTAGGGAGCAAAATATTTACTCTCCTAATTATACATTTTGCAGGCTAACAAAATTGGCTGACATTCTTGAGCACTGACCAATTCCTGGGAGAAGAGAAATATGGAAACTGAAAGGTCAGCTCAAGATTCAAAATTTACTATATATAACTCACTTGGTAAACAGCGACTAAGCCTACTTCTGCAGGCCAGGTACTATGCTGGATGACAGGCACCAACAAGACAGACACAGACTCCCCTAAAACAATCACCAGGGGAGAGATCTGTGTTCTAGAAATCGTTCTATATTCCCTTTCTACGTGACAGATGAAGGAGAAGGTCATCAATTTCTATTTGTCACTAATGTGAAAGACCAACTGATTGTCTATATGGATGACTCAATTTGGAACTGAGATAAAAAGTTACATGCCAATCAAAATTTCATAAATCAAATCACGTGGTAACATTATTCAGGGAGCCCACTACTCAAAAATCCCATGGTGGGTCCTCTACCAGGCAAAGAATGTTGTTGGTATATTTGATCCTCAGTGTATCAAATATATTTAATACACAGCAGAACAAGATCAGAAACCAGTGTTTTTTATTCTTCCCTCTTGTCTCTCCCAATTCTATTAGCTTCATCTTTATAACATTTGAATGTTCTGTACTAAACATTTTCTGCAAAGGACTGGAGCTCATTGGAGGAAACCAAATAAAAAATTATAGTTGTGGGCTGGGGATTTAGCTCAGTGGTTCCGGTGCCTGCCGCTCAAGCGCAAGGTCCCGAGTTCGATCCCTGGTACCAAAAAAAAAAATTATAGTTGTAAATTGCTTGGGGTCCTAGAAAGACAGAGTGTCAAATAAATTCAAGCTCTTCCTGCTTTAACACACAAAGAAACCTTAAACAAGGAGATACAATTGCTGTAATGGCCTGCTCGTGTGTCTTATGCCACTCAAGCTGAGGGGGACTTTTCCTGCCACCAAGTCTGAGCCTGTGTGGTCCCCAAGCCTCAGTTCCTCAGCTGTCAGCTAGACTTTGTGCCCATAGAAAATTCTTTGGAGTTAAAAGTTGTCAAATGCAAGAGACCATATGAACAATAATGATTCCATCTTTCAATTTCATTACCCGACAAAACACAATATATTTAATGTTACTGCTGTGGCAATGGGAGACCCCAACTGCCCCTGGGGGTCACTAGCTGCAGTAAAACAAAGCAGAGACAGCTTTGAAGGCAGACAGGTTTGGGTTTAAGTACCTAGGTGATCTTAGATGACTTAAAACTCACTGAGCCTGTTTTTTTTTTTTTTATGAATGGATTCATTCATTCCAGCCTAAAGATTGACTGACTTATGAGAAATACCTAGCCCAGTACCCAAGGGAGAGTAAGGGTAAGTAAGGGCTTTCCAAGTGCAAGCTATTATTCTGATTATTACTATTTAGCACTGTATTCTCAGTGCTTTGGCACACTGCATTCCATAAATATCTGAGAGAATTAAAGAATGAATAGTTGAATCAATGTGTTTATTATTAGAGCAAAAACATTCATTAGAATGCACTCAGGATCTTCAGCAAATTCCTATTCTCTCTTCTAGTTAAGATGGACATTTTCTTCTCTTTCTCTCGTGTCTTCACTTCTTCCCACAGTTTATCCATTTACTCACAGGCAAGACCAGAAGAAAATGATAGTACCCAGCATGTTATTGGGGAGCCGAGTCTTGCACTCACTGAGTTGGAGTGATATATTTGCATGCATGTGCTGGGCACTTGTGTTAAGAGGTCACTCTCCCCTGCACTTCAGAGTCCAGTGGAAAATTCCATAATAATTAGAATACAGTACCGTAAGTGCTGGAACAGAGGCAAACACCAGGGAAATGGGAGAATGGTAGGAGAAAGATAAATTCTCTCTGGGAGGGATAGGGAGATACTGTGAGAAAGGTTTTTCAAAGAAAGCCAAATAAGTCCACAGTGATAGAGGAGGAGGAAGATAGGGAAGAGGAGAGTGGTTGGAGATGCTTTCCAAGCAGAGGATGCAATCAGAGGAAAAGCACTTGTGGCAGAGAGAGGACAAGGGCAGAGCCTAGAGTAAATCTCCTAGTACATTTGGATACCAGTGAGGAGTTCAGTGTGGCTATGATATAGGGAGTGAAGGAGTAGGAAAAGGCAAGCTGGAAAGCCCAATATTCATTCAGCTAACAAATACTTACTGAGTATCTAATGTAGTTAGGGATAAGGACAACACTGGCTAATGTCTGAAAATTTTGCAGGAGAGATTAGAGAAAACTGCAAGAGGAAACAACCTTCACAAGCTGTTCAAGGTGACTCTGCTTCCCAGTGGCTAAGGGAGCCCACCAGTTGGCAACAAAAAAGGCACTGAAAGGAGGGTGGAGGGCACCATACCGATTGGCACTAGCTGGGCACCTACTTGCCATGTGACCTTGGCCAAAGCATGGCCCACTTTTGGCGTGTTTCCTCATCTGTAAAATGAGCTGGTTAGATAACAAAACCTTATCATCTTTTATGGCTCTAAGATGATATGACCACAATCTTTTTAAGTAACAGAGGACTGCAGGGTTGAGTGGGGTTTTCTCAGGGCATCTATTAACTTGTGGCTCCACAGTCATCATTCAGAGGACCCAGAGGGATAGAAGCAAAATCAAAAAACATTTTCAGAAGATAGATGACTGAAGGGGGCTGACATATGTGTGAGACTTTGGGGAATTTATGCAGGCAGCCTCGCAGTCATAAATAAAATCCCTTTCCCTTACCCAAAACCTCATTCAGGGGGTAAACAGCAGACACTGTAATAGACAATTTGGCTGTACCTCCCACCCTGTGCCTCACTTGAATGAAAAACAGCCATCACAGAAAGGGTAATAGGTCTGGCCGCCTCTTTTCAAACATTCATATTGTCACCAGCGACAAGTGAGGCAGAGAATGAAGCCGCCTGGATAATTCATCTCTGAGACTCCTGGTCACTTTGTTCAGCCCTACTCTGACGGCCATCTGATCTGAGGCTGGGAGGCTGAGGGAAACCCCAGGAAAACTCAGATCCTGGGAGAAGTAACCCTGGGAGGGTGGGAGGAACAGCAACACCTCCCTTTCCCACGAGCCTCTCAAGGACTTAGGAGCTCCAGGCACTGTGAATGCCAGTCTAGCCCTCTATGTGCAAGGCTGCCCAGCACAGCACCTCATGTTTTCTTGACCTAATTCTCTTTCCATCCCTGCCCTACTCCATTTCCCCTCTGGAGGCCATGTAATTAGTACCTCTCTATCCATAAGGATTGGGAGACTTTTAAAAAGCTCCTAATTCCCAGGATAACCAAGGAGACTGGGAAGCAGGTCCTGACATTGCTGTTTGAGTTTTCTTTTCTTTTCCTTCTCTTTGTTGGTTTGATTCTGCTTCCTGGCCTCTGCAGGAGACCAAACCCAGTTTGACCTTGTCAACCAGCAGGGTCTTTGGCTAGAAATCAGCTGGAAGCAGCCTGGCATGAACCAAAACTGGGGCCAGCAGTCTTGACAGAGCAGGACAAGCACTGCTCAGTGTGCACGTGGGAATACAGAGGTCTTTTTGAAGCCTTCCCTTGCTGGAGTAGCAGGCAGAAGAGGGACCTGTGGTCTCCACCTTCTGCTTTTCTCCTGGAAAGCATGGGTCAGGAGAGCTGAGGCTATGAGGCTATATGAGGCGCTGCCAGTTCTGGCTCAATCCCTTTCTGCTTCCCATTAGCACCAAATGGAAACTGACGGGTCACTGCTTTATCCATTCATTTTGAGAGGAAGAAAAGCTCATAGCAAATGCTGAATAACTGTAGGCATCTTATAAATTAAGCATGTTAAAAATATGAAGGATTTTTGCATTGCCACTAAACAGAATTAAATTAGGGTCTGAAGTTTCTGCAGAAATGAATGAATAAGAGGGAAGGAAGATTTTGTTTTTAGTTCCTTTTTTTTTTAAGCATGCAGGGCAGGGAGTCCAAGACAGGATGAGGGCAGAACTGAGTCACCTGTCGACATTTCTGATTTCAATCAGCTGCTGCTGCACATACATGGAAAAATGTGCCACAAGGTAACAGAGGCACAACTCAGAGACCTTAGGCTTGGCCTCTGCTGTGTGATGCTTGGCCTGGCAGGGACTCCACTTCTGGCCTGTCTCTGCCCATGCTGGGGCCTCCTGACCACCCCCAGGATGGCATTCCCACTCTGGGCCCTTACAGCCAGTCCTGATTGTGACTGGGAATTCTGCAACATTAAGTTAGTTCACTGAACCCAGCATCTTTATTCTAAGTTGGCCGCAAGCCTTTTTAGTTCAGGCTTAGGGTCCAGATCCTGCCTTGTTTAGAGTGTCCACTTTTTTCCTACCCCAGACAAGGAAGAGGGGCCTCTGTGGTTATCTGTCTGGATAACCTGCCTGGTACTTGAATCCTTGTAGAGTTATCACCTAACCTTGCCCCTAAGGTCCACTGTTGGACAGGTCTTTTTGTGCCGAAGCTGAATTTCTTAGAGCTATGTCCCACTCTTCAGTTTACACTGACTCCAGCACCACTTACACATACAGACACCCTGATCCCTGCCACCCTCCAAGCTGTCCTGACTGCACAGCTTCCCTATGTGGGGCCATCAGACGACCACGCTGTGTCTGCCGGACTGGATGGCATGCTCTTCCCTGTTGTTGGGGCCATGTCCCCAGGACCAGAGATCTGGAGTGCTTAGGCCTCATCCAGTCCTTGCAGAGGACACACCTGATTTCCCAGGCTGTCCCCACCAGGGGTGGAGGTGCTGGTTGTACAGGCAGCAGCCCTGCCTGTCCACACCTAGAGTGGCACACTCACAGTAACAAAGGAGAAACTGAAGTGACCCTGCCTTTTCTCTCAGAGCCAGGCCTCAGCAAACAGATGGCAAAGCAACAGTCCTTTCAAGCAGCCAGGCCAGAGTCACTGAGCAGACTTGTAGATTCATCCAAATTGGCACAGACATGGCACACTCTCTAGTATTCTTCTGGGATCTTCTTGGACCTCCTCTCTCATCTTCAGCCCTCAATATGAAATCCCCGTGCCCAGGCCCTCCTTTATCATTCACAGCTGCCTCTTAATATACTAGGCTGAATCCATCATAAACTGTACCAGGGAGTTAACAGCATCTTTCTTCCAGTCAGCAGGGGAGCTCAGCAGGTCAATCAGATCAGAGCTGTTAATCTGTTGCTGCCCCACCACTATCCCTACCATCACCATCCTCACCTCCACCACGTCCTCCACTTATATCACCACCACCATTTACACCACCTCCACCTCCCCTACCTCTACCCCTACCTCCATCACCTCCAATCTGACCACCTTTTCTACCACCACCACCACCACCACCTCCACAGCCATCCAGCCACCTCTCCCACCATTATCTCCTTCACTTCCATCTCCACCACATCCAACTCCACCTCTACCCCAGCCAAACTCAGGGAGGGCAGAGGGCAGGATTTGGACAGCTTCCCACAAGACCTGTGCAGCACACAGATGGCTTTTGTGAATCCTTGGAGTAATGGTTGGGGGTGTACCCCAGAGCTGGCCTTCACTTACCAATCCTCAGGGAGTGGGGGCTGCAGGTGACCATCATGAGCCACGCAGGAAGCAGCACCAAAGGCGCCGAGACGCGGGGCATCTTCTATAAATCCTCATGGAGCCCTCTGCTGGTCTGGGCATGACATATCTCTGCAAGAGAGGGAAAGGAGCTCATGAGTCCTACAAGGGCTAGGTAACCAACCCACACAGCCCGGTGACTTGAGCCTCTAGGGAGAAGTGCTTGGGGAAAACTTAACAATCCCTATGTAAGAACTTGTGGCAGTGTTGTGCGAAAGCTGCAGGCAAGGCCATGGAGTTGGGCCTTTGTCTTTCCTCCCTGTGCCCACCAGGGCTCAAAGAAGGCTCACCCTCAATCCATAAAGGGCAGACTGATGTAACTGAGATTACAGAGGCTGAGGCTCATTTCTTTTCAAAATCTTCAGTTGAGAATAAAGACCATCAACTGCTCTTAAGAAATGCGAGCCATCGGTGACAGAAGATGGAGGCGTGGGAGGGCAATTTCCTTGCCCCCAGCCCATGACATGCTCTGCACACTGGTGAGTGCTTTGGGAAGGGACTGGATTCAAATTCAGCTTGCCAGCTGCACAGTCTTCCTGGGGCTTCTCTATCTCAGATCAGTTTCCTTGTTTGTAGCAATGGTAACATCACCTCATGATGGAGCTGAGTTGAGAATTAATTAAGTTGCCATGAGCAGGGCCTGCCTAAAGGGGGTGCTAAATGAACGTCGGTTTGTAACCAGGAGAGATTTATTCCTAAATCATCAGATGATGTCCATATCATCCATTTCCCACTAACCCCTTCCCCACCTTCCTGATGTCAAATGCAGAACTGTGCAGAGGGCTGCCCTCCCCAAGGCAACAGTGTCACTGTCCCCCTACAGAGACCTCTTAGATATTCTGACACCCAGAGTCTGTAAGCAACTATCTTCATCACTGGGATGAAGGTGGGCCTAGTAAGCCACTCCCACATGCCCTTGGTATTAAAATGTTTCCTTCTCCTACTCCCTGGACAGACATTTCAACAGAAAAATGGGCAAAAGACTTCGACAGAACTACACTAAAGAATATACCCAAATGGCCTGTACACATTTGAAAGTGTGCTTGGCTTCACTGGGCATTACAGACATGTGACTTCAAACCACAATAATATACCACTATTATCCACCAGAGTAATGCAAAAAGACAATATCAAATGTTAGTGAGGATGTGGAGAAACTAGAATTCTCATGGTGTGAGTAGAAGTAAGTGTACATTCACACAGCTGCTTTGGAAAACTGATCTAGTAGAGCTTTTCACATATCGTTAAGAACCCAGCAACTCCACTCCTTAGTACAGCTCCAAGAGAAATGCATGAATATGCTCACCAAACACATGTCCCAGAATGTTCATAGTAGCACTCTCTAGATTTCTCCAAACTGGAAACCACCCAAATATCCAGCAGCAGAATGGAGAAATATACTGTGTACTCATATAATAGAACATGACACAGAAATTAAAATGAATCAACAACTATATACAATAATATTGATGGCTTTAATAAATATAATATTTGGCAAAAGAAACCAGGCACAAAGAGTACTTACAGTATGATTTTATCTATGTAAAGTGCAAAACCAGATGAAGCTACTATGTTGTGTTCTATGAAGTCCAGTTCGAGATTAGGGCAGAGGCTGGCCTGAGGGGCTTCCGGGGAACTAATGTTCTGCTTGTAACTCTGGGTGCTGGTTACACATGTGTGTCCAGTTTGTGAAAACTGACTGGGGGATACTTGAGGTATGTGCACTTCACTTTCTGTGTGCAGTGTCTCGGATATCTGTGTTTTGCAGCACACCATCTACCCAGCACACACTCAGCTCAGCATTCCAGCCATAGCTGGCACCTTGCAGTCCCTGTACCTGAAGCATGCCCCTCTCCTCACCCCTCATCCCAGCAGCCTATCATGGCTCTCAGTGCAGCACTTCTCCTTCTATGGCTCTTGCCTTTATGTATCTCCACTGGGATCACTGTAGGCTCCTTAAGGGCTGGAACTGTTTCCAGTTTCCTACTGTATCCCTAGGGTCTATGTATGCACAATAATGGAACAGGATCTATTTACTCAATGAATAAAAGGCCTCAAGCAATCCCCTGCTACAAATAGACAGGGGAGGGTAAAGGGTAAAGGATAGGGATAAAGGAAACTCTGTTGTTTACAAGTCAGGCCCAGAATCTCTGTCCTTTAATTTAAGGGTATTGGTGCAGAGACAGATTAAAACAGTCTCAAGGAAAGCTAGAGACTTTTATTCACTACAGATAAAGTTGATCATTTGGTGATTGTCTCCCCAGGAGCATGTAAACTGAACCAAGGTGGGGCTGTGTCCTTGTCCCTGTTGCCAGGGCTCTGTCCCCGGGACCCAGGACCTAGAGTGCTCAGCCTGCATTAACTAGCCTCATACAGTCAGGGGAGGAAGCATCTGATTTTCCAGGCAGAAAAGAGGTGCTCAGTGCTATATCTCCACGACTATTTTCTTTTTACCTCTAAATTATTAAAATATTTTTGGTTAATCAAAGCTGAACTGTGAAGTTTTAAGAGTAGATTCATCTAAATATCAAACTGAAACGGAAACCTCAAATTTCTTTTTTTTTTTTTAATAAAGGATCTAAAGCTTTATCTTTCTGCTCTCACATGGAAACAGTTAAGATAAAGAACACAGTGGAATCAGAGCTCTGGCTTTGTGTAACCTTGAATTTTGCATTTGACTTTCCATGGGCGCAGGTTCCTTACCTGTAATTGAACTTGTTTGGTGGGTTAAATCTGATAAAGACTGTGGGGGAAAATTTGCAAACCACCAAGCCTTCCACATGTGCAATATGAAGGTTCTTTTATTCTTTTTTGTTGTTCTTCTTTTATTCTTGTAAGGTTTGGGAGGAGATTATTTCTCATCATTGTGCCCACGGTCACATGGCTGAAGTCCAAGAGCAGCCTAGGACCTCAGCTATTGTTCTGAAAGGTGGCCTCCAGAATCAGCCAGGCTTCAAGGCCATGAATAACAAAAGTCAGGGCTTCGTGAACTGAGTGTACTTCTGTAATCAAATAAAATATACATAGGCTAATCTGATACCTATTTAGTGGTTTGCATAATAATTATTGTCCATTGTGCTAATCAGGCATCAAAGGAAGGGATTTGATGTAAGTGATTGTATTTAGTATTATTTTTATATTGCCTAACCAGAATTTATAGTTCTTTCATCTTTGACAGTCCATTTATCTACTCAAGAGTATTTATGGGGCCTGTAATATATGTCAGGCATTGTTCTAGGCCCTGTGGATATAGTCAAACTTGGAAGGCAGAGATTTCCCTAAGAGACCCTTCTTGTGTAGTTGAGGGCATTGTTCTGGACATCCTGGGGTGACCATGCCATTCATGTGAGCAGAGTCTGGGTTGGACTGAAGCCAGGTTGGATCTGGGCCTGGATCTTATTAAGTGAACACTCCTGGGAACCACAGCCCTCAGTGCCTGTCTCTTCATCTACCAGTAATACGGGAAGAACAGTGCCTACCTCCGGGGTGATGAGCACCAGGAAAGCAGGGAACAATTCGCACTTTTCCACCTGTGTCCCCAGTGCCTGGCACAGGCTGGCACATAGTAGGCATTCACAAAATATCTGTTGAAATAATGAAAGAATCCAATCAGAGAATATTCATGGGAAACACTGTTAGCTGCCAAATATCTTAACTGTGGTGAGTTACATTTAGCATCCTTGCCCACAAGGAATTTACAATTCACATATAAATTTTCCACCCAGGCAAGCTCTCTTCTTTTGACCCTTTGACCCCCCTGCCACTGACCGTGGTTTAAGGGTATGATTTATCACACTACCCTGTGACGGCATGACAGAGAGGCTGGGGGCACTGGACTGGGAGACTCACCTCTGCTGTCATGTACCCATCCAGGATGTCTCCTCACCCTAACACCAAAAATGAGACACCTCACTTTTCCTAGAAGGAAAACTTAATCTGCACTTTTTCATGACTGCAAGATTGCTCAGTTTCCTCAAGCTAGAAGAGCTCCTTGAATGTCTCTTTCAGATCACATCATCTCTGCTCCCGGGTTCCACACTCCTGTTTTGAATAGAACCCCCACAAGGGCAGGGGCTTCATCCCTCTGATTCACAGCTCCGTTTTCAGAACCCCTGGACAGTGCCTGGTGTGCCTGAAAGCGAGGTTATTTAACTTTGCAGTTATTTCTGCCATGGGGGGGGGGGGGCGGGGCAGGGAAGATCTCTTTCAGGCACACATCTACCTGACCTGCTCGCTATGAGGCCTATACTGAGTAGAAACTCAACAAATGCTGGCTGATTCACCCACAGGGGCCAGCTGATACCACAAACATGCACGGCCTGCCAACAGCTCACTGCATTCCTGTGGTGTGCATGCTGCCTTGACTCCTGCCTGGCTGTGCTGATTGCCCTCTCCTCTCCTGACTTATAAGTAGTCTCTCTGCTGTTCTCTCCCTCTCATTCTTATAGGGTTACTACATCACTAATCATGATTTTCCCAGAGTGGGACAGAGAGAATGCTGACAGCCACCAGACGGTGTTTGGTGGTGGGGAGGACAGAAGAAATCAGAGGGGCAGCCAGATTAATTACAGGTTTTCTCTTGACTGTGGGTGACAAGGTCTTGATTACTCCTCCTGAGGCTCCAGGCTCCTCAAGACAAATGGATGTGGGCTTCTTTGCTGTCTCTGACTCCTCCTGCCTGGGAGAAACTCCATGTAGCACCCAGCAGCTTGGATGGAGTGCACAAGGTAGCAGAGAGCCCAGAGCAAGGGAATGGGACCACCCCAGGCCCTGTGGCTTCCTTGAGGGACAATTAATATTCCTTTCCTAAAATAGCTTGGCAGCACTTGGTAGATACCTTGTCTCCCTGGCAACAAGTAGAGTTATACTAGGATGCAGGACTGTCCTGGGGGTCAACTGTGGCAGTTAACTCTTTGAGCCTCCATTTCAGATGCTGAGAGGGAATTAGACTAAATGTTCTCTAAGGTTCTTTTGAGCTCTGAAATTCTACATTTCTAGGAACTAAACTATGTGATACATAATATTTACTGAATATTTAATATGAGCAAAGTACCATTTCAGGTTCATTTGTTCCTCAAAAGAATCCTGTAAGGTAGACACACTCACCCTCCCTAGATACAGATGCAGAACCCAAGGGCAAAGAGGTTGATTCACTTGCCAAGGTCACTCAGCTGGTAAATGGAGGAACCAGACCATTGGCTCCAGAACCTTATTGTCTTTGTGTCCTAGAGCCCACCTCATAGTTAAATTTGACATAGTGTTGGAATATGATCATGACAACTATAATGATTTTGGAGAACAAGACAAGTTCAATGCAAGTACCTTGGGCCCATCTGTACATTTTACTGAGTCAGGGGGCAAGCAACAGAAGAATGAGTCTCAGAATACCCTTTGGTTAAAAAATAAAAGGGAAGGAAGTAAATAGAAAGAGAAGGAGGGCAAAAGAAAAGAAAAGGAAAAGGAAGAAAACAAGAACACTGGGCCTGGTATTTTTGACCTTTAAAATTTCCCACAAGGAGATACTCACAGGAGTCTGTGATAGGTTATGATGTAGCAGACTAGCCAGTGGGACAGCAGCAGCAGCACTAGGAGCTGGGCCGCTGCTATTCAGTTTATTCAGACCTGACTGTAGGGAGGGTGTCCACAAACACTGCAATTGCAGGATCTGGCAGATACCAGGCCACAGAACTAAGGAAGGCCATTTGAATTCTCAGGCACTGATCAGTACAAGGAATGAGAACTCCCCAGCCTCTTTTCCCCTAGAAAACCACTCCCATGTAGATTGCAGACTGAAGCTCCTAATGCACCTCTAAACAAATGTCCCTCATCAGAGGCCAGAGAAGATGTTCCTGGCTTCTAGTATGTGGGCTGAAGCAGATTCCTTAATCTCTCCAAGCTCCATTCCACAACCTCGAGAAGACAGTAAGGTTGTTGCCTAGCTCTCAGGTATGGTACAATCAGTAAACATGGACTTCCTTTCTATCACCTTTCCACTTGCATTCAACACTTCCCTCCAGCTCTTATACATAAAGCACCTAGGTCACATCCACATCTTCTTCCACAAGACAGCCTCCCTGGGAGTATGAATCCACAGCCCTCTCACCTCCAAAATGCTGCTCCAAGTCAGCCTCAACCCCAGAAGCTCTCCCTGAAGCAGTCCTTCTTCCTTTCCATTCACTCAGCCTGGCATAGGAGGAAAATCAGCAGACTGCAGGTAGAGTCCTTTGTGACTCTGAACCCTTAACAGGGTAAACTGGGGAAACTGCACTCATGCCATCAATCTTAGAGGGTTGCTAAGAAGATCAAATGAGGCGCTGGATGTAGAATGTCTCTACAAATGAGTAAAGTGCTTTTGAGGCAAAATGGTGTCTATTGTTTCCACACTCTAGTCTGGCTGGAGATAAATACACTTAGTATTGTTATGATTTACTTCATTCATTGAATATTTCTGTCAGGTGTCTACTCTATGTAGTCAATTTTCCAGGCCCTGGAATGCAGTGCCTGCCTTTTTAAAGCTTATAGTCTAGAATATTAAAGATGTGAATCAGACATTCAGATAAATAGATGCCACCATACAGACAGTGAAGGGAAGGCACAGGGTGCTCTAGACAGTGGCAGGAAGGGACGGCTTCCCTGAGGATGGCGGTTTGATTTGAGCTACCTTCAGCAAGAGTAAGGAGGGGGACACAGAGGAGATCAGGTCACAGAAAACAACATATAAGACCACAGACCCCTGGAGGGACACAATGAAGTAGGCTTCAGAAATGCCAGGTGTCGAGCCAGGGATTTAGCTCAGTGGTTCCTGCGCCTGCCTCGTAAGCGTGAGGTCCCGAGTTCAATCCCTGGTACCAAAAAAAAAAAGAGTTGCCTCTGGTCTGGGGATTTAGCCCAGTGGCACTCTGCCTGCCTCACAGAAATGGCAGGTGTCCACTGAAACTGTAACCAAGAGTTCCTTTGCTGTGTATCTGCTGTGACAATGATTAGCTTCCATCATTAGGTGTGGCCTCTCTAAGGATGAAAGCCTGTCTCCTCTCCCTCTGTGTCCCTAGGTCTAGGGTAAGGTTCTGCATCTAAAGCCAATTTCTCCATGAACCTTGTACTAGACCCTGTAGCCTTCACAGGGAAGGCAAGAAGGCCGAAACATCCACATCTCCTCCCTACTGAAAAGGGGGCCATTAGCCATGAGAAGATAGAGAGCTGATTGCCCACCGCAGTGAGCCAAGGGAGGTGGCATGAGGACCACGAAGTCAGAGGGGAATGGCAGAACTGGCTTGTAATTGTGAAAAATGTTCCTGGCATTTATCTGAGGCCACCAGGCTGGGCCCCAGGAGAGATGAGCTCCTGGCAGAAACCACGTGAACTGAGGCTTTGAAACAAAACTGCTGGAGTACTGGAGCTGCAAGTGCTAGAGCTGCAAGTAACATATGTAGAGCCGAGAGGCCTTGCAAAGGATATCCACACAGGAACTCAGTGGGCAGAAGAAGAGACTGTGAACAGCTTTTAGGTCAGCATTTACATGGCCTCCAGGCAAACACACCCTTTCCTTCTCTGCCAGGAATCTCCCTGACTTTTGGGAGGGGAGGGCCCATCCTGCAGAGACTTTTCCAGGCTCTGGCCAAGTTGTGTACACTGCAACCTTCCAGAAGCAGGAGCTGGGCTGCTCAGCCTGGAGAAGAGGCTGGAAGTGGGTGGTAGCTGCATGATAGGAATGCAGCCAGGAGTCCACTAGCAGAAGCCACAGAGAGATTAGGGATTACTCTAGACTCACAGATGATGGTGCTCAGGACAAGGCCAGAGGAAAGTACTCTAACTAATCTGTGATACAGAAGTCCTGAGGCTGGGTGGGGGACACAGATGTGTAGCTCCTGCACCTATCCTGTCCATGTTCACTTCATGTGCACATCAGCATCTTAGATCTCTCAGACACTGAGTAGGGCCCTTTGGTTTCTTTTTACCTAAACCCTAGCCAGAGCAGATGAGGAAGCAGTGAGCCCTGGGCCCATGTATTCCTTGGGGAAACCTAGAAGCAGACCTTCAGCACTCCAGGGGTCAAGTCTAAGAGGATAGAAAGACTAGATATTTCAAAATGAATGTCCACAACCAAGCAAGTAATGTCTCCTATCTATCAAAACTCAGAGTGATAGGGGTGGGGATTTAGCTCAGTGGTTCCAGCGCCTGCCTCACAAGCGCAAGGATCTGAGTTCAATCCTTGGTACCAAAAAAAAAAAAAAAAAAAACTCAGAGTGACAGACTTATCCTACTGGAGTCATCCAAGCTCAGAACAATTGCTGGAAACTGCTCAAATGTGCATGCATGGCCCATCCTGCCCCTTCCCTTCTGTCCAGCTTAATTAGCACTGATTACCATCCACTTAGGGCAAGGACTGGCACCAGGCTCCCAGGGTAGAGGCAGAAACTGGCGGTTGGCCAGTTGCCCCTGGTGAAAGGTTAGAGGACTGCAGTCAAGATTAGGAGGCAGATTTGCTTTTCATTTTAAAATGCTCCCTACTGTTTGCCTTTTTAACAAAGAGGTTAGATATCTTTTCCAATTAAAAAATCTGGTTAATAATTTAGAAAATAATAAAGCATCCTGATTCTCTCTATAACTGGCTCCAAGACCCAGGCATGCTCCTTACCCACCCTCTCCCAGCCTGGGTCTTCTCTTCTGTGAGACTAGTCATCCAGTGCTCAAGTGCTCAGTAATGTTGGGTCTCCCCAGGTCTCTCGAAGCCTCTTGGGAACTTTCCTCCCCAGGCCAGGTGCTCTGGTCACCAGTGAGAAGCCAAGCTGCCGCTTGGAGCTGACTAGGAGTTTACCTCAAGACCTGTACTACCCCACCAGGCTGTCTCACTCCCACCACAGCTATCATCCACCTGAATCCACCTGCAGCCCTAGCACTCACCAGTGTATGGTGCTTGGTTGGATCCCAAGTTGTCTGTGAGAGGAAGGTCCTCCCTTAGGAAGGAGGACTAGGGGAGGGGCTGGAGACCATGACACTCAGCCCTTCTCCCAGGGGTCAGGATGCAGAAACTCCCTTTCCAGGAGCTGCCGTGGGCTTCTGCATATGCTACTGGCACAGAAGAGACTGCCGGAGCCCTGTTACCTTCCCTCTGCTAAGCCAGAATGTCTGTGGGCAGAAGGCTCTGACCCCTCCCCTTCCCTAGTCACAGGGCAGCATGGAGGAAATCCTCAACATCTTTAGCTAAGTAAGGTACTGTCCTTGTCCTCAACACTATCCCTTGCCCTGATCTGCCCATCATAGGGACCTTGAAGAAGGAGCACTTGTCCCCAAAAATACAAGTCCAGCTGTCAGAAGCAGGGACAAAGCCCAAGAGTGCTGTACCCCCTCCAACAGGGGGCTGCAATATGGACAGAGGCTGGGCACCCCAGATCCCTGCAGCACTGTGGCACAAGCATTCCTGTATACTCTGGGCCCAGCCAGCTCTGTGCTGTGTGCTGGCAGCTGTTGGGACTCTCAGGTATGCTGCCTTCCTTAAGGAGTTCTGGAAAAGTACAATGACCTCATATGGAGATTAGCACAACAGAAACTCGAAATGCATGACAGCAATGAAGCAGCTTTCACACAACAGAGCAACCTTTTTTGCCAAACAGGGGGTGGTGCTGGAAGCCAGGGGTAGAGTGGCTACCCTGGGCCCTTGCAATTGGAGCAGGAATCTGAGAAGGTGAAGCCACAGGCTAGGCTTGGTGGATGAGTCCACAGAATAGTGACCAAAACAAGCTGGCAGCTGCCCAGAATCTGAGGGGCCTAGAGACAGGTAAGTCTGGAAGGGCTGAGTTCTGGAAGGCCATGAATGCCAAGGTTAAGGAGGTTGGACTTTCTCTTCTAGGCAATAAAGAGCCACTTAAGACTGTAGGTAAGGGAGGGCCAAGCCAAAACTATGCCTTAAGAGAACTGATATGACCATGGCATACCAGAGGCCTGGAGAAGAATAATGGACACATAGCTGTCTGAGAGGGATGTGAATGTGGGAGAAGCCATCTCTGATATAACTGGAACATCAGGTACAGGGATTTCCCCAAAACCTGGAAAAGAAAGTTTGTAAGCAGTTGACTGCTAAGGAGCAGCATGTATTTTATGGTTCTCCATGGGAAGCAGAGCCCAGGCAGATCCAGTGACTGCCCCCATAGAACATGGGACAGCAAGCACCACTGAGTCTGGTTCAGGCCCAGCTCAAAATCTAGAGCTTAACTATGGGATAACTTTGTAAAAAAATAAAAGTCTGAACTTGGAGTCAGCAGCTGTGCTCAAACTTAGCTTTGCACTTGTTGCTAGGGTCAACAAAATCTCCCAGCACCTGAGTTTTCTATTTAATTGGAAAGATACAACCTGCCCTGCCTTCTTCACAGGGTTGCTCAAAGATCATAGATGTGTGATATATAAGAAATGATTTGGTTACATTTAATCAGAATTAAGGAAGGGCTTTTCTAAGTGGGATCTCGATCTCTGAGGTTGGTTAGTTCTTAGCGTTACTCTGTCAACCCACCCCAATACTTCACTCCTTGGCTTATGTTCAAGAATATATGACTGACTATCTATTGAACAGCTGAATGATTTGTTTTCTACAAAACACCTAGGACAATGTTTTCCACCTAATTGGAGCTCTGTAAACATATGATTGATTAATTAATAAAAGTGAACCTATAAGAGGATGCTTTAGTTCTGTTCATCTTCTCCCTATTTAGTAACTCATCTTAATAGCAATGCTAGCAAAAACATAATTAGCAAGGCAAGCTGGAGCTCTCCCCTACCCCCTCCATTCAGTAAGCTTCACATGATTTATCCCTGCAGGAGAAGGTGCAAAGCAGGGGTCACCAGCACTCCACGTCCACTTTAAATGGTGCTCCTTTGGGTCTGAAGCCTGCTATTCATCTGGTATAATCTTGGGCTAGTGATTAACCTCTTCAAACCTCAGTTTTCCCACCCATAAAATGGAGCAAATATTAAATATTCTTAAATTTGCTTTCAAAGATCAGCTGTGACCTCAGTAAGCCTGCAAATAGCAAGTGCTCAATGCTTGATAGCTATCATTGTGATTAGTGCTATTATTGTCCACAGCCAAATCATCATGACTGGGGGTGGGGGGGCCTGGTATATGAGTACAGATTTTTCCATCAGTATGGATGACTGTGAATGCTCTGTGACAACCAATGGATTAAGCCTCTGATTGCTTCAGAAGGCAAAACAGTTGGACCCCCAAAGCCATCTTAATGTCCCTGCTATCCATTGGCATCTGAGACTGGGGACACTAAATGGATCAGTCGCCCTTATGGTGCAAACCCAGCATTAATGGTGCAAGTGAATTACAAACAAGGCCCACCTGCTGTGCTCAGCAACAAAACCCGGCAGGAGGGTAATTGCCTGGAACTTGAGCACAGGGGGACACAGCGGGCATGGAACACATTAACCATGGGAAGAACAACTTCCCAACACTTTCCTTTTCCACAAGACCCAAGGAGAAGTCAGCAGGCAAAGAAAACAGGTGCCAGATGGGAACTCTCCAGAACCATAGAAGAAAGGCGCTTCTGGATGACCACAGCTGGCTGTACAGCCTGCCTCTGCAGACCTAGGCCAGCCACACAGCACGGTGGTCCCTATGTAAGCTTGGACGCTGAAGATATCTATCATCACACCATGGGCAGACACCCTCTTCGATCTTAAGCACATCGCCACACACACCACATGCCCCATGTGAATGATCTGGAGCAGGTGATTAGATAGGCAGCCCTGGCATAAGGTCTACTTATTCATTCATTCATTTGTTCATCTACACACTCAACATGCATGTGTTGAAAGAAAGAAAGAAAGAAAGAAAGAAAGAAAGAAAGAAAGAAAGAAAGAAGAAAGCTAACCTGACACAAAACATTCTTTCCAGGGGCACCCATCTGCAGGGGAGTCAGACACAAGCATCAGTCATCCAGCACAGGCTAGAAACTACAATCACACAGCCAGGGCACAAGGTAGTGCTAGTACCAGGCAGAGAGTTCTCAGTGCTACCCAGGCACAGTCAGGAGGCTTTGCAGAGAAAGTGACTCTTATGCTGGCCTGAAAGGATGGACATACACACACACCATACATATATACATACACACATTACATACCATGAATATACATTTATATACATCATAAATACACACATCTATACATACCATACATGTATATGCATGTACATATGCCTAGGCACATATGTACATACATACATATACCACAGATGCTTATACATGTACCTCTAAAAATACACACATGGAAGTACACATAAGCACACACAGGATAGGTGCACATACATATACATTTACATATGCACACACATAAATCCTCAGGTTCTGGACATTTAAGGAGGAAGCACAAGGCCCAGAGCTCTCATATCCCCACCAAGTTCTTAGCATACTCTGAGACCAAAGGAAAAGGACAAATTTAGGTACTGTTATGGCTTGTATTTACACGTACCCCAAAGCCTCACGTGGTCATAGGTGGGGAGTTTCAAAAGTGGCTGGATTAGGGTGTGTGACTGTGGATTCAGGGTGTGATACTGGGATTAAGGCTGTGGATAGTGGAAGCCTTACCCTGGATGTAGGTGGCACCATCAATAGGCTTACAATGTGGACAGAATATAAAGGGAGAGAGGGAAAGCACACTGCTGCTTGCTGCTTCACTATTTCCTGCCTGCTTGCCACAGACTGTTTCTCCTCTGCCATGACACCCTGCTTTGGAGCCAGCCAACTATGAACTGAAATCCCTACAGTCTGTGAGCTGAAATAAACCTTTTCTCCTTTAACTTTGGGTGTCAGTTATTTTAGCTCAGCAATGAGAAAAGTAACTAAGACAAGTATTTTGCAGAGAGCAATTCTCTTCTTTGACTATCTTCTTTGTCTACTGGAGGCAAGAAAAGGGAATCCCTCTGTCTTCTTCCCTTCTAACAGAATGTTAGTTGGTGACCTAAGAAGCCATATCATGGCCCTGGACTTTCCTCCTGGCCTGGATGGGAGAACAAACTTCCTCCTCCTGCTGAGAGCTCGGGCCATGAAAAGGCAGTAACTGAAATAGCAAGTGTGTGCATTCCTCCCTGAAGGGTGGTAGTATAGTTTGGATCTAGATTGTCCCCCGTGTACCACATGCTTGGTCCTCAGCCTGTGGTACTCTTACAGGCGGTGGGCCTTTAGGAGATGGGGCTTCGAGGGAATGATAGGTCACTAGCAGTGTGCCCTTGCAGGGGCCATTGGGATTCCAGCCCTTTATGCTTCCCAGCCACTATGAGGTGAGCAAGTCTCCTCTGCCATAGGCTCTCACTGTCATGATGTACGGTCCTGCCACAGTCTTTAAGTAACTGAAACCTCAGAAACTGTGAGCCAAAATAAACTTTTTGCTTCTTGTAAGTTTTCTAGCTCAGGTAATTTGTCATGTAACAAAGCTGATGAGCAGCTGGGTTCCACTTCCAGCTCCCTCATTTACTGACTGTGGCCATGACATTAACCTCTTTGAGCCTCAGTGTCCTCATGTGTAAAATAGTGATAGTACTGGCAGACACTTTATAGGGCTATTGGACTTTCAAATGAGAAATGCCTGCAAAGTACCTAATGCAGTGGCTAGTACATGGTTAAGTCTTCAACAACTACATAACAAATATAACACATGGTATCCTATTCCTGCTGCCTGGTAGCAAACAGCTCCACTGGTTCTCATCCATACTTTTAATCCAGAAAAATGCATTTCATCACCACTATTGCATTCATTCATAAGAATTTAGTAGGCAACTAATGAGAGGCAAAAGACCTTGTACAAAAAGCATTCTTGAAGGATTTATGAAACAATAAAAAGTGCTGTGTCATGCAGAACCACACATACACACAATTATATACATATGCATACATATATATGTGCACACACACAAATACACAAATCCCTTGTCCCCTGAAAACTTGTCATTTACTTATAAAATGCTATTATCTACATTGCTGAATTGGAAAGTTATTAAAGTCTAGGCAGCAGGCAGCACAGAAAATAGACTCTATTTTCTAGAAAAGGAAACTAAGGCTTTGAGAAAATAAGTATCTTGCCCAAAAAGCAGGGAAGGAATGTCCTGAAAATTAATCACATCAGGTACCCACTCTGCATGACACATTGAGTTTGCCTCTTCGACATTTACTTCACCACCTTCCACAACAACCTTGTGAGGCTCAGATGGGGACCCTCCTTCAAAGAAGAGAGAAACACAGGGAGGCTATGCAATTTGCCAAGGATCACCACACAACTAGCTAATGTTCAAATCTGCCAGCTCCTCCCACAGGACCAGACCAGTTTTAATATGTGTCATTATGTGGACAAATCCCAGGACATGCAACTGAAGGTCCAGCAGCTGTCCTCTAACCTGTAGCAATGCTGTGGGGTCTACGATGCCCCAGCACCATGCTCTGACAGACACCTGCTGTGCAGGGACTGCATGCATTATGAGCCCTCCTGCTTCCTCCAAGACCCCTGCATGCTCCCACCCTTGGGCCTTTGCTTGGGCTCTGCCCTTCACCTTGAACACTCATGCAAAGCTGGCATATCCCTCTCTCTCCTCCAGGCCTTGACTCCAATCTGACTCTCCATGGCCTTTTTCTTCCTTTCCACAGCACTCATAACCTCCTAACTTGTTATATAATTTACTCATTTACAATATCTCTTATTTATATGGGTTTCCCCTACACATGGTTGCTAAATCATAAGCTCCTTGAGAGCAGGATTTTGTCTACTTTGTTCTTTATGTGTCCAAAGCACATAGAATGACACCTGCCATACAGCAGGTCCTCATAAAATGTGCTGCATAGATCTGTGAGCCATTTGAATGGTGAATGGCATGAAGCTGAAGCTCTCATGGTGCTGACTGCAGGCTTCTAGGATCCTAGGGAGGGGGCTGTGGGCACCAGGAGTCCCCTATTTCTGCTGGGAGAAGGGCAGCCTCAGAAGTACGTAGATCTAACACCTTCCCATTGATTATTGTGACAATTTAGTGACAGAGGCAGCATTAGAAGCTTCCTATTTGCAATCTTTTGACCGCAAACAAGAGGAGGTGAAGAGGAGGACAGCAGAGAATTTCAAGAAGTTCTTGTCCTGGATACAAGGAGAACCCAAGGCCACACCAGCTGTGTCTCAGGACAGTAGAAGGCAGAATGCCTGGCTCTGAGTACCAGCAGATCCTGCAGGGACAGGCATCAGGGAGCACCAGAGGGTAGGTCCTCACAGCTGGAAAGTCAAGGGAGATGACAAGCAAGAACAAACCCTTGCTTCAGAAGCCAATCCCAGGATCTCAGAACTGCAAAGGAGCTTGGACACAGGGGCCAGACTGCTTACTTCACAGACGTAAAACTGAAGCTCAGAGAAGAACAAGGACTAAACAGAGGTCAAATGTTTGTGGCACCAGAACGGGTTCTAAAACCTGAGTCTCCAGACTGCTCCATCAATGTCTTTTTCATGGTAGTACTTGTTCATTAAGACTTTTAAAAACTGTCTTCCACAAGCCAGCCTGTACAAGGTACTAGGGGCACAGCTGTGTGCAAGACAGATAATATATATTTGAAAAAACACATGTGGAGCCATTAAATCCAAATCCAGAGTGAACTGTGTGATGACTAGTTGTCATGGGAACAATGGGTTGGGGTACTCAAGCCCAGCTTGGTGGGTCACAACTCCTTAGAAGAACATTTAAATGGAGACCTAAATGAGCTGACATCAGCCCAGGAGAAGGGCAGAATTGGGAGGAGAGACCCGCCTATGCGTGGTCTGAAAGTGACAAGAAACAGGGACCTTAGTTATCAGAAAGCTGTGGAGGATGTCACCCCAAGGCGCAGGACCCCATCATCCAATGGCTCCAAAGCAGCAATACTAAGTATGAATTGTATTCTAGGGTGACCATGAAGCTTGAAGAATTTAAGAACACTGGTGACACAATCAAAAAGACTACTCTGATAGCAATTTGAGAAGAGTTTTAGATGGGTTAAATCTGAAGTCTGGAAGTTCTGTTGGGTGGGTGCTGAAGAAGTCCTGGAGAGAGATGGGTGTGACATAAGGAAGAGGCAGTGGAGGGCATGGCATGTGCACTTGAAACTTTTTAGAAGATAGAGTTGATGGAGCAGGAATTCCATGTGGACCCTGAAGAAAAAGGAAGCAAAGATGGCTTCCAGGCTTCCAGACTGAGCACCTGCTTCCTGAGACAGATCACCTAGGAGAGACAGCACAGGGACATGACCACCCCAGGAGAACATAGGAAGGAAAAAGCAAGAAAAAGGCCCCAAAACCCCAGAGACACCAGAGGCACCTGTGCTATGTCTGTAGCAAGATGGAGGGCAGAACAGCAGGACCTTCTAATTCCCCTACCAGAACCCAGGGCAAGGTTCCCTGTCTGTCTCTGTCCGTGGTGCTGCAGCTGAGCCCGTGAGCAACTGTGTGCTTCCTAGACTGTGACTGCTCTCCGGGGAGCTGATCCCCTGCTCATCAAAGGTCCAGAGCCACACTGGATAGAAATGTGGTTAAGAAAGGCACAGAAAATTATTTCTAATCTCTGAAAAAAAGCAAGACTCTTCTCCCCATTCCACTTTGGAAAATATCATTGAGAGACACTAGAGTGTGCTGATAAAGAGCACTGGATTCTGGGGACAAATTCTGGCTCCACCACCTATGGGCTGTGTGCTCTCACACAAGTTACTTAACATCTCTGTGTCTTGTTTCCTGCATGTGAAAAGTGGGGATACTAAGGACTGTCTCTGTAAAGTTGTGAGGGTTAAGTATTTGTTAAAAAGCTTAAAGAGTATCTGGCACTTAGTAAGTGTTACATGATTGGTAAATTAACAACTGTATGCATAAGATAGGGATGTAGTCATCATTACTAGGAATAAAATAATTAGGGGTTGGGAGGTGCAGTTTTGTAGGCAAAGAAGCTTTGATGAAAGATGGAGCATTCTGCAGTGAGGACTTTAAGCACTCTGACACACCTCACTGGAAAAAATCCTGGGCTGAGGCAAATGAACAGATTAAACCAACTTTACCTTCAGATCACCCCGAGAGATCATTATTCTGGGTAGAGCTCTTCTTTAAGAAGTAATGTTTACTTCTGAAACATCGCAATACAACTGGCTTTATGTTTGTGGAATGTGATCAGCCTCCACTTTGTGAAGGGAGGTAGCCTTGCTTTATGTACCTGGCTCTCTCTGAAGCACTGGAATTTACAGCACATTTATTATGCAGCTCAGCAAAAGGTGTATGAATAAAGAATAACTGGCTCAATCAACACTGCACAGCCAGGAAGGCAGCAAAACTACTTGCTCTGCCTGTGAAAGGATTTGTCAAGCGCCAGGGGGGAAAAAAAAGAAAAAAACCTGTCCCACCAGGGCACCCTGACATTGCATTTCAACAGGCTCATGTTCTGGCTTCCATTTTGTCATTTGCTAGTGAAAACATTAAAACCCAAGTATGAGGACACTCACTTCTCTGGAGAGCAGTGGCTCTGCCTGTCTGGCCCTCCCCCAGGCCTTGCTTCTGGAAAGCAGAGGGAAAAGACTGGTTCATGGGTTCCTTCTCCCTCTTGCCTCTTCTCTCTTCCTTTCATCCTGCATCTTCTTTTTCTTTTCTGTTCTCCGTGATTCTTCCCTCTCAGTTGAATACTCACACCTGTGTGCAGGGAGGGCCAGGCCCTGGGGTCCTCAGAGAGAGCAGAAGCTGTTTTTGCATCAGCTTCTCCTTGGGGACCAGGGGGTGGCACATGTGAAACTCCTAGCTCCTGCCAGCAACACCTGCAGTTTGCAGCCCCATCTTCAGGAGGCCAGGACCACCCAGGTGGAGGTGGGAGTCCAGAAAGCAATGTTGTCTTTAAGGAAGAATCCAAATTGATGCCCAAAGCTCCCAAGAAAGTGCTTTTCTTAGTTTTTTTGATTTTGTTTTTGTTTATTTGTTCATTTGTTTTAGACAGGGTCTCACTTTGTAGCTAAGGCTGGCCTGGAACTCATGGTAATCCTTCTGCCTCAGCCTCTCCAGTGCTGGGATTACAGGTGTGTGCCACCATGCCCAGCTTTTCTTAGGTATTGAGATGAGTCCTGTGTAAAAGTACGAGGTAAGTAAGATGCATTCATTCATTCACTCATTCATTCATTCAATACCTTGGGGCATCTACTACTGCCAAACACTGGCCTAGGCATCAAAATTATCACTGTGACATGTGTAAATACCAAATGGTTTCTCTGGTGTGAAAAACTAAAAGTGTAAATAAGGTTCAAATGGTATAACTGAAAACGTGAAATAGGAAGAAAAGGTCTAAAGGAGTAGGGGAAGTGTGAAGGGTAGAGGAAAGGAAAGAAGGGAAAAGAAAAAATATGAGAAAAGGAAAAAACGGAAACAAAGTCTTTGTAAATAAGGAAGGGTGGAGGGGGTGAAGGGAGGATGGAAATGGGGAAAAAATAAGAACCAAGATACATCATGTACAGGTACAAGATCCCAATGATAAATCTAACTGTATGGTATACCTAAAATGTACCAATAAACTGAATGGAAAAAAAAATTATCACTGTGAAACCCTCTTGCCCTCTCTGGGAGGCCAAGGAGGGAAACTCAGCTTCCCTGGCAATGGGGGTCAGGGGAGGGTTCCCAGGAGAATAGTACCTCACCTGACACAAAAGCATAAGAAACAGACACGCCGAATCAGCCCGCTGCAGACAGGCAGGTCTGTGCACACCCTACCGAGATCCTTAGTCACGCGGAAGACACCCAATCAGCCCGCTGCAGACAGGCAGGTCTGTGCACACCCTACCTAGGTCCAGAGTCGCACAGAAAACACTGAATCACCCCGCTGCAGACAGGCAGGTCTGCCAATGCCCTACCGAGGTCCCGAGTGGCATGAAACATGCTGAATCAGCCCGCTGCAGACAGGCAGGTCTATGCACGCCCTACCGAGGTCCCGAGTCACACGGAAGATGCTGAATCACCCCGCTGCAGACAGGCAGCCACCTGGTTCCACACTACAAAGACCCAGAGGACACCAGACCACCAGACCAAGGTACTGAGTCCCGCTGCTCCTGGCCCAGAGGTAGAGGCTTCCGAGCCACTGTCCCACTGCTCCTGGTCCAGAGGAAGGGGCTTCCCAGTCACCATCACTCCCACTGCTCCCAGCCCAGAGGAAAGGGCTTTTGGGCCAAATTCTGTCTCACTGCTCCTGGCCCAGAGGAGAAGGCTTCCAGACCACCATCCCTCCCACCGCTACCGGCCCAGAGGAAGGGGCTTCTGAGCCACCATCCCACTGCTCCTGGTCCAGAGGAAGGGGTTTCCTGGCCACCATCCCTCCTGCTGCTCCCAGCCCAAAGGAAAGGGCTTTTGGGTCACCATCCCTACCGTTGCTCCCAGCCCCTGTCCCACCTCTCCCAGGTCAGAGGAGGTAATCTGTGCAGGTGCTAACAGCACCTCACCCCAGTCAAAATGAGAAAACACATAAATAAGTCTCAAAACCAGACTTCCAGATCACCTACAGCAACCCCAAAGGGAAATGAGATGGAACACTCTGATACTCAACCACCTGGACCCACTGAACTGGCAACAAAAGGGGATCTGGAAAAAATGAAATCAGAAATCATTTCTCAGATAAAAGGAGAAATTGTGCCCCTAGTGCAAGATATGATTAATAAATCTAGAGAGGAGCTCAGGAACATGATGCAATCCCAACATAAGAAACAAATGGAATCCATAAAACAGATGCAAATAGATTTCCAGGACATGAAAAACTCTATTGAAAGGCTACACAGCAGAATGAGCCAATGTGAGGACAGAATCTCAGATATAGAAGATAAGATTGCAATTAGTGACCAGGAAAAGAAAAATTGCTTCAAAATTCTAAGGGAACATGAGAAATCAATCCAGCAGCTGCTAGATGATGCAAAAAAGAATAACATAAGACTAATTGGGCTCAATGAAAAAACAGGAGAGAGTGCAGATGACATAAAAAATCTCTTCACAGAAATAATGTCAGAAAACTTCCCAAGCAGGGGAAAAGAGCTTGACATACAGATAAGTGAGGCATATAGGACTCCAAATAGCCTTGATCAAAAAAAATCTATACATAGGCATATAATTGTTAAGATTCCAGAAACACAACAGGAGAACAAAGTTCTCCAAGCAGTCAGAGAAAAGAAACAAATCACATACAAAGGAAAGCCCATCAGAATCACAGCAGACTTCTCAACACAAACCATCAAGGCAAGAAGAGCTTGGAGTGACATATTCCAAGCCCTAAAAGAAAACAGCCTCCAACCCAGATTGATGTACCCTGCAAAACTATCTTTCAAAATTCATGGAGAAATAAGATACTTTCATGACAAAGAGCACCTTAGGAACTTTGTGAATACCAAACCAGCACTCCAAAGGATTTTACACAATAGCCTAGGAACAGACATTGAGGATCACAACCCCAGGAAGCAAAGCAGAATGAACCCATCTGGCATGACAAGAAATTAAATGTAAATGGGGAGAACAGAACAAAAAGAAAAAGTCATGGCAATGACAAGTCAATATGTTTCAGTTATAACTATCAATGTTAATGGTCTCAATTCACCGATCAAAAGAAATAGACTGGCAGAATGGGTCAAGAAGCAAAATCCAACAATATGCTGCATACAAGAAACACACTTAATTCAAAAGGAAACTCATAGATTCAAAGTTAAAGGGTGGAAAACAACACTCCATGTGAAGGAACCTGAAAAAAAGCAGGAGTAGCTATCCTCTTGGCAGATCAAGTAGATTTCAAACCAACACTGATTAAGAGAGACAAAGAAGGACACTACATCCTTGTAAAGGGAAGAATCCAAGAGGAAAAGATGACAATCATAAATATCTATGCACCAAACACTAGTGCACCCAACTATATAAAACAAATACTAACAGACATGAAAAGTCATATATGCACTAATACAATTGTAGTGGGGGACCTCAACACTCCACTGTCACAGATAGATCAACTAGACTAAAAATAAGTAATGAAATACTAGAACTCAATCGAACTCCTGAACAAATGAACTTAACAGATGTTTACAGAGTCTTCCACCCCACAAAATCAGAATACACATTCTTCTCAGCTGCACATGGGTCATTCTCCAAAACAGACCACATACTCACACATAGAACATGTTTAAGTAAGTGCAAAGGAATTGAAGTTATCCGTTGTACATTATTAGACCATAGTGCAATGAAATTGGAGATCCATAGCAAAAGAAACTCAAAAAATTTCATAAACACGTGGAAATTGAACAACACACTTCTGAATAACCAATGGGTCACAGAGGAAATTAAAGAAGAAATCAGACAGTTCCTTCAATTAAATGACAATGACAATACAACATATCGGAATCTATGGGACACAATGAAAGCAGTCTTATGAGGGAAATTCATAGCAGTGAATACGCATATTAGGAAAACAGAATGAGCCCAATTAAACAACCTGATGCTGAACCTCAAGCTTCTAGAAAAAGAAGAGCAGGACAATCCCAAAGCTCATACAAGGGAGGAAATTATAAAGATCAGAGGAGAAATCAATGCAATGGAGACTAAGAGAACGATACAAAAAATCAATGAAGCCAAGAGTTGGTTCTTTGAAAGAATCAACAAAATTGACAAACCTTTAGCCAACCTTGTCGGAAAAAAGAAAGAAAAGGCCCAAATCCATGAAATTAGGAATAAAAAGGGTGAAATTACAACAGAGCCAGCAGAAATCCAGAGGATCATCAATACCTACTTCCAGAACCTATACGCCAATAAGATGGACAACCCAGAAGAAATGGACAGATTCCTAGATACATATGAATTACCAAAGTTGAACGAAGAAGACCTAAAAATTCTGAACAACCCAATATCAACCAATGAAATTGAAAATGTAATTAAAAACTTGTCGACTAAGAAAAGCCCAGGCCCTGATGGCTTCACTGCTGAATTCTACAAGACATTTAGAGAGGAACTGCTACCACTACTGTTTAAACTCTTCAATGAAATTGAAAGGGAAGCAATACTCCCAAATTCCTTCCTGGAAGCAAGCATCACCTTCATCCCCAAAGCACAGAAAGACCCAACTGAAAAAGAGAACTATAGGCCAATCTCACTAATGAACATAGATGCAAAAATCCTTAATAAGATACTGGCAAACAGAATGCAGAAGATCATCAAGAAGATCATACACCCTGATCAAGTGGGATTCATCCCAGGGATGCAGGGATGGTTCAATATACGAAAATCAATTAATGTAATACACTATATCAATAGAGCCAAGGACAAAAAATATATGATTACCTCCATAGACACAGAAAAAGCATTTGACAAAATCCAACATGCATTTATGATAAAAACCCTACAAAAAATTGCAATAGATGGTCTCTACCTCAAACTGATAGAACCCATCTATGAAAAACCAACAGCTAATATCATAGTAAATGGTCAAAAACTGAAATCCTTCACACTAAAATCAGGAACAAGACAAGGATGTCCACTATCACCACTCTTGTTCAATATAGTTCTGGAAACATTAGCCATGGCAATTAGACAAGAGAAAGAAATAAAAGGAATAAAGATAGGAAATGAAGAAGTCAAATTGTCATTATTTGCAGATGACATGATACTCTATATAGAAGACCCCAAGAACTCCACCAAAAGTCTTCTAGACTTAATAACCAAATTCAGTCAAGTAGCTGGTTATAAGGTCAACACACAAAAATCAATAGCTTTCCTCTACACCCATGACAGACTCACTGAGAGAGAAGTAGGGCAAATAATTCTTTTCACAATAGCATCCAAAAACCTGAAATACCTAGGAATCAACCTAACAAAAGAAATCAAAGACCTCTTCTCTGAAAACTATGGCACTCTGAAAAGAGAGATTGAAGATGATATCAGAAAATGGACAGACATCCCCTGCTCTTGGGTAGGAAGGATTAATATAGTGAAAATGGCCACACTTCCAAAACTGCTATATAGATTTAATGCAATTCCAATTGAGATCCCAGCAGCATACTTCATAGACCTCGAGAAAACAATCCAAAAATTCATTTGGAGCAAGAAGAGACCCAGAATAGCAAAAGCAATTCTAGGTAACAGAGACATGGCAGGGGGTATCACGATCCCCAACCTGCAACTCTACTACAAAGCTACTGTGATAAAAACAGCATGGTACTGGCAAAGAAACAGACTTGAGGACCAGTGAACAGATTAGAAGATGCAGAAACAATGCCAGACACACTCAGCCATCTCATCTTCGATAAAGGAGCCAAACACCCTCACTGGAGGAAAGATAGCCTCTTTAATAAATGGTGCTGGAAAAATTGGGCTTCAACTTGCCAAAGATTAAAACTAGACCTGTATCTCTCACCATGCACTAAACTAAAATCAAAGTGGAGTAAAGATCTAAATATTAAAATAGAATCTCTGAACCAGTTGGAACAGAGGTTAGGTAAAACCCTTGAAGATATCAGTGTGGGAAAAGATTTTAAGAACAAAACCTCAGTTGCCCGTGAACTAGCACAAACAATCAACAAGTGGGATCTCTTCTTATGAAAAGGCTTCTGCACAGCAAGAGAAACCACCAGCAGTGTGAAGAGAAAACCCACAATGTGGGAAAAGATCTTCACCTGCTCTTCCTCAGACAAAGGTCTACTATCTCGAATCTATAAAGAACTTAAAAAGATCAGACCTCCCAAATTTAAAGACCCATCCAAAAATGGACATCTGAAATGAACAGACATTTCTCAGACAAAGTAGAAATAGCAAATAAATACATGAAAAAATGTTCAACATCACTGGTCATTCGAGAGATGCAAATGAAAACAACACTGAGATTCCACTTCACTCCAGCAAGAATGGCTGCTATCATGAAATCAACCAATAACAAATGCTGGTGGGGCTGTGGGGAAAGAGGAACCCTGATCCACTGCTGGTGGGAGTGTAGACTGGTGCAAGCACTGTGGAAATCAATATGGAGATACCTCAAAGAACTAGGACTGGAAGTCCCATTTGACCCAGCTATTCCACTGCTGGGGATCTTCCCCAAAGAATTAAAGGAATCATACCACAGTGATATATGTGCACCCATGTTCATAGCAGCACAGTTTGTAATAGCTAAAACTTGGAAACAGCCCTAATGCCCATCAACTGGAGACTGGATCAAGAAAATGTGGTTCTTTTATAAAATGGAGTACTACTCAGCCATAAAAAGTGAGAAATTAGAGACATTTATAGTTAAGTGGATGCATATTGATGCGATACTCTTAAGTGAAATAAATAGGACACACATGAATAAATACCAAATAGTTTCTCTGGTGTGAGGAACTGAAAGTGTAAATAAGGACAAAATGTATAATAGGTAATGTGAAATAGGTAGAAAAGGGGCAAAGGGGAAGGAAGTGGGAGGGCTAGGGGAAAGGATAGAAGGGAATGGGATTAATATGAGAAAATGGAAAAATAGGAACAAAATCTTTGTAAATAGGGAGGAATGGAGGGGTTGAAGGGAGGGCTGGGCAAGGGTGAAAAATAAGAACCAAGAGAGACTATGTAAAGGTGCAAATTTCCAATGATGAATCTCATTATATTGTATACCTAAAATGTACCAATGATTAGAATGAATAATCAATAATGTAAAATAGGAAGAAAAGGTCCAAAGGGGTAGGGGTAGTGGGAGGGGCAGGGGAAAGGAAAGAAGGGAAAGGAAAAATGATGAGAAATGGAAAAAATGGAAATAAAGTCTTTGTAAATAGGGCAGGGTGGAGGCGTGAAGGGAGGGCTAGGAATGGGGAAAAAATAAGAACCAAGATGCATTATGTAAAGGTATAATTCCCAATGAGAAATGTAATTGTGTTGTGTACCTACAATGTACCAATAAAAGAATTTAATAAAAACAAAAGAATAAGAAACACATGGCTAAGCATAATCAAAGCACTCCTATTTGAGGCCAAAACTAGACATCTACATGGCCATTAACCAGAAAAGAGGTAGATCATGATGTATTCATACAGTAGAACACCACACAACAATGGAAAGGGGCAAACTCTTACCACATGGGTGGATCTCCAAACAACAGGTACAATGAACAAAAGAAAGCCAGTCACAAAAGTCACATGTGGAGTATTCATAGAGCTCAAAAACAGGCAAAACTTATCAATGGCCTTTGAAATCAGGGAGTGGGTACACTGAGGATCACAGTGGTTGGGGGTCTGTGAAGGGCAATTTGGTGCTGTTTCTCAATCCAGGTGCTGGATATGAGGGCATGTGCACTTTTAAAAAATTCAAAGCTATACACTTCTGATCTGTATATGTTTTGGTATGTTTGTTATACTCTGTGAAAAGTTTACATTAAAAACAATTTTTAAGACAAATAAGAATGTCCTTTAGCGTCCCTCCTTTTCTGTCTCTCCATAATCACCCAGTGACCTCATGACATTTCTAACCACTCATCACACTCTTTCTCACTCTACAGAAAACAGGAAAGCATCAAAGTAATTAATTAATTCACACTAAATTGTCCATGACTGATAGTAGTTCAACAGGATTACCCCTCCCTGGGGGACTTCCTTTTTAATAAAGCAGAATTGCTTCAACTAATCATAGTAACCAGGCATCAGGAGCACAAGCAAGGAGAGAAATAAGGAAGGACTGGGGGAGTGCTTTCCTACCACCCCTCAACTCACTTAATGTCCCACTTCTGAGTGGTTTTCCTCTTTGCAAAGAATGAGCAATGGCATCTGAACTGTGTACTCTGTGGGCAGATCTGCCTGTAGAAGCAGAGTGCCCTGGCCTTGGGGTCAACCCTACCTGACAAGAGAAATGTAAAAATTCTCCATTTAAAAGGAAAGCTGCAGGCAGAGGACTGTGTGTGCTGGTATTGGGCTTGCCAGGAAATCTGTGATTCTATACTGCCAAAGAAAAACCAGAACTTTGAACTCTGCCTCTCAATTTGTATAGCTAATAGGGCCCACTGGGCAGTCCTACAGTGTTTCCAAGAATTATCCAAATATCCATCCCCTCTGCACAGACAGAACATGGCTGATTTCATAACTCCATGGCAAGTTTATCTGTGAGAACTCATGGAAGCCAGAGGAGGACCAGACACATTATGTTTTCTCTAACAGGAGGCTTCACTGGGGATTCCTGGGCCACAAGTAGCCACCCCCTTCTGCCCTCCCAGCTCCTCTCCCCTGAAAGGGGACCTTGGGCAGGAAGGGGGATCGAGGAGACTCAGGTCCCTTTTCTCCCAGGTTTTACTCCTCAGCTGTCAAGGCCAAGCTCAGCTGCAGTGCAGGGGAACCTTGGCATCTCCTTCCACAGGCAGCAGGAGATGGGGGCTGCTCAAGGAGGCACACAGATCATGCTCAGATGTGGCCTGATGGCTCCAGGAGCTGTGCAAGGAGCCTGGCAGGGAGGAGGGTGGGAGAGAGAAGCCCATGGAAAGGGAAATGCCCCTCCTGCCTGTGGGGCCTCCTGAGAGCTCCTTCAAAGAGCCTCTCTCTCTTTCTCACCTCTGCTCCTTCCCCAAACCCATCTGCAGATCACTGGGTTTCCAGACAGCACACTGGCTCTCCTGTCTGACAGGCTCAACTCTGACTGGGTCCCTGGAGGAACAAGCCTTTCTCTGTGGCACCTTTTCAGAAGGCAGGCTGGCAGGCAAGAAGAGCCTTGTGGCCCTGAGAGCTCTTTCCAGAAAGGGCAGGGCCAGGCACTAAAGACAGAACCATTAGAGGGCCTCTCCAGGGCAGGACCCCTAGGGGATGAGAGGCTTTGTGTAGTAAGGAGAGGCCTTTCTAGGCTTCTGCTACTGCAACTTGCAGAACAGCACTAAACAGTGGCAGGAAAGGAGACAGGAGACTTAGGTTTGAATCCCAGCTCTGCTGCTGCTAGCTGCAAAACCTAGGCATAGCCCTAATAGGGTCTCTGCACATGCTAGCTGTCATGTTTGACAACTCACTCTCCAGCAACACTAAAGTGACAAAGAGAAGGTGCCATGAAATACTGGGCACCCAAGTCTCCCTCTTGCCATTATGAGGTGGCTTACAACATGCTGGGGACGATGGCAAGCACTTTATATACATTATCACTCTTCATCCACAGATATACAGAAAGGCAGTTCTAAAGAGCCCTGTTTTAGAGACAAGGTTCAGAAAGGTACAGTAGCTGTCTAGCATCACACAGTTTGTAAGTAGAAGCACCAGGGTTTGAACACACATTTGGCCATTGCTATGATTTGAATCTTAAATATCCCTCAAAGGCCCATACGCTAAGGCTTAGTCATAGGCTTGTGGTTCTTCTGGGAGGTGATGGAACATTTAAGAGATGAGGCCTCGTAATAAGAAGTTAGGTCATCATCAGGAGCATGCCCTTGAAGGGGACATGGAGACCCTGGCCCCTACTCACTCTCTCTAGTTGCCAGCTGTCAGGTGGTGAGCAGCTTTGTCATGATGTATGGTGCTGCCACAGGCCCAAAAACAATGAGCCAACTAACCATAGATTCAAACCTCTGAAGCCATGAGCAAAAATAAATCCTTCCTCCTTTAAGATGATTTTCTCAGAATATTGTCTCAGTTACAGAAGACTGGCTAACACAGCCACCTCCAACTTCTGCACTGCTAACCTCTTTCACTGGCATAAGCAGCAAGGTTCGCAGTGGTCTTTTATACATCTGCTTAGTACACACTGGGAGCCGGGGCCCTGCCCTCAAAAGGTATCATGCTCTGCCACCCTTTCCTTCCCCCTCTGCCTGGCCCACCCCAGGAAACTTCCACAGCATCAGCAGTCAGTGGGAAGAGGGGATACACTCAGTTCCTTTCCCAGCCCCTCCCTACTCAGGGGCTTCTCTTGCTGACACAGCCCATCCCCCTTCACCTGGGGGATGTGTCACTTTCATTTCCCGCTTTACTTAAAAAGGCTAAATCAGTACAGTTTTAATGCTTACAATTTATCTTTATTAATAAGCAATAAAGTTAAAAGCTTCTCAGGCCCCTAACTGGATACCTTCAGTGGCAGATGCAGCAGCCTCACTTCAGGCAGTCAGTTGCTGGAAACTTCTAAGCCAAAGGGTCTGAAGTAGACACACACACAAACACACACATACTCTACAGAAGGGGCTAAGCAGCTCCAGAGAGGGTCAGCCACCTCCAGGGAGCTTCTTCCTGCCAGAAAGGGTCCTCTGGTTTTCCATGGAGAAGAGCTAGGATTGCCATGGGCCTGGGCCTGGTCTAACTGTCTCTGATTTAGAGAGCTGTAAAAGCTTGACATGGCTTCAAATATTTAAGTACTTTAAATATGCTGGTAATGATAATTACTTTGCTGATGGCACTTCATCTTAAATGAAGCTTCAGGCCAAGAAGACTCTGAAATCATTGTCATTAAACATATTATGCTCTTGGTTGACTCTAATCTTCCCCATCTTGCTGGTAGCCCTGTGGGTCGCTTCTACTCAAGGTAAAGGGCATCATTCTCATCATCTGAATTTAGGGTCAGGTGGCCAAGGTAGTGCCACCTGATTGTGTGCCCAGGTGAACTGTGTGACTGCTAAATCTCCACATCTGTGAGATGAAGGTGATGCTGTAGCAGCCCACCTCACAGCTATTTGTGAGGGCAAAAGGAAACAGTGTGGAGCTCCAAGTGGATGAAGGCATGAGCTACTACTAAGCCATTATCCTCAATGTCTCAACGCAGGTGTCCCTGTACATCACGGGCTTGTAGAAACAACTCAAAACAAACACAAACCCTCAAGCCCCACCCTGGACACCACTGAGTCAGAATCTGCCTTCTGATAAGACTCTCAAGTGATTCACACACAGATGAATGTTAGAGACAAGCTCAGGAGTCCCCAACCAGTTACATTCCCAACACTGTCAGAAGTGGAAGGGACAATGAAACAATGACAATGGTAATTCCAAAGGCAAACTAAGTGCTCCTCCAAGCTGAATACTATTCAGTGCTTTATCTGTGTCTTTATAGAGGCAGATGCTAAGGTTATTCTCATTTTACATATGAGACAATTTAGGCTAAGAAACATTACCCAGTGTCTAAGTTACAGAGATGAAACCCAGACCTACAACCATCAATTCTAAATAGTCAACACATGTTCTCATCCTCAGGTAGGCTGCTTCATCCAGACCCAGAGATGGAGTGGGCACTTTCTCACTTTACAAATGAAGAAATAGGCCCACGCAGAGAAGGGGCCCTGCCCAAGCTCTCAAGGCCAGGATTCTCAAAGCCTGATGGACAAACTATCCAATACAGCACACTGTCTCTCAACAGCATCCAGTGGCATCACACAGAAGAGGAAAAGCAAGTAGCTTTAAAGTGGAGCTAGGGATGTCACTCAGCAGTACAGTGCTTGCCAAGCATGCACAAGGCCCTGCATTCAAAGTGAACAGGCAAAATGAATTTTTGCTCATTTTTGCTCAAAACAATATGGATTTACAGACCATCCCAAGTTTCACCTTACCTGATAGCTTCTGAGACAAGGCTCCAGCCCCCCAGAAGCCAGCATGGTACCCTTGAAAGAAGAGTCAGGGGTCTGCTTCTCCTTGGATTTTACTCTTTCCTGGCAGAGCAGAAAAAGCTGAAGCTGGCTACTAGCTCAGAACCACCCAAACAAGTGATGATGTTACACAGCCTGCCTGCCTGCCTGCCTCCTCTTCCCAGCAGGCTGCCAGGAGATTACAAAAACCCAAGAGAGTCTCATCCATTGTTCATCTCCAAGCACATTTCGATTGGTTTCAGAAACACACTACAGAGTGGCCAGGCAATCTTTTGTGTAAGTTAAAGGGCAGGTCACTGGAGGCCTGGTTATCCACACCCCCCCACACACACCCTGAGGAGTAGCCCCAACACCAGGCCTCAGGGCCTTTTGCTCACCCTAGAGGCAGCACATGAGAGGCAGCCTAGGGCCTGCAAAGGATAGGGCAGACAAAGACCCTAGAGTCCACTGTTGAGCAGGGATAAAGGAAACCACCCCCTAGCCACTTCATTTGTGGAATGAGCTCAGTGGTGCTCCTAGACCTAGGCTGGGAAGGGCACTCCCTGCTCTGTGCCCATGGTGTCTGCCCCTGGCACTAATAGCAGGTGCCTTTCAGCCACAGGCTGGGCACCATGTGTTGAGGCTTGGCCAGTCCAACTGCCGGCTCCATGATACTAAATTAACACTAGGACAACCGAAGAGTCCCAATTAGCACAGAGACCTCTGGCCTGGTACAGACACAATGTCAGGCTCCTGAGGGAGCAGGCACCACAGTTTCTGAGGCATCACCTCCCTCTCTCCTAACAAAAGGCCAGCTCCCCAGCTGCCCAGCATGTAGAGACACTGTGAGGAAAAGGTGGCTGGAGCTGTCAATACAAACAGCAGCAGGCCTGGCAGGGAAACTTTGTGTCTCGGAGGACAATCGGAGCAGAGTGGGAGAGAAGCTGAGTTTAATTCACACCTGCCTGAGGAGCTCTAGCCTCTGCAGGGGGAGAGGGGACTGGCCAGAGCCTGACCGCATAACCAGGTGCATGAGATTCAGGTGGCTTCTCATCAGGAGTGGAGCTAAGGCAGGTAGGGCCTGGACAGAGTGGCAGCAACCAACAGGAGAGGTTGGACAGAGGCAGCAGGAATGACAACGGGAGATTCCATGGTTGGAATGTGTATGTGCTCCAGAATAAGCTTGGCCCTAGGTGGTTCACGTTCCATTTCATTTAATCTTCAGACAACCCTATAGGGTTAGATCCTGCTATTGTTTCTATTTTTCAAATGAAGAAGCTGAAGTACATATTAGGAAGTTGACTTGTCTACGGCCACATGGATATTTGGTGGTGTAGACCGGATTCAAACTCAGATTATCAGTCACTGTCTTGAACCAGTTTTGCTCTCACTGTGTGCTTCTTTTCTCTTCTCTTCCTCCCTAACTCTTCCCTAGCCTCCAATGCCCAGCTCCAGCTACTGCTCCAGGATGCCGTACTGGCCTACAAAGGCTTCACCAAACTCATCCAGTCTGGGCAGCAGGCCCGTTTCTCCTGCCTTATATGGTGGCCAACTCACTGGCCTGACTACACTGGGGGTTCCAAAGTGGGCAGCAGACAGGGTCTTCTCTCTCACTGTGCTATTACAGCATAAGGAATAGACTCCTCGCTCAATAAATATTTAAGAAAGGAAGGGAGGGAGGGAGGGAAGGAAGAATGGATTTTTCCCTGAAACTCTTTACTGCACATTCATCTTTCATGGTATAGGAAAAAACACAGAAAGCTGTACATGGAGCTTCTCAGCCTTGCTGGAGAAGTCCTTCTGCCCCAAGAGCTAACACCATGGCCAAGGCCTCAGGAACCACCTGAGTCCCAAGAAAATGCCTTCCTTGGGCCCCTTTGGTGTTGGCTTCTACTCGAAAGAGAAAGAGACCAGGTCCTGCAGGGTGTAGCTGACAACACTGCATCAGTCATTGTGAGCACTGGCCTTTACTAGCCTCTCTCTCTCTCTGGGAGGCACACCGTCAGGAGGACTCTTGAGAGATCAGCTCTTGATTCAGAAACCTATGATCTGTATGGGTCCCAGATTTAGAAACCTATGGTCCCTATGGGCCCTAGATTCAGAAACCTGTGGTCTCTAAGGGGTGTCTTTAGTGTGTGGCTGTCAGAGACATCCAGAGAACACAAATATGCAGGTTGGGGGCCACGTTCCTCATTTCAGCCAAGGGAAAGGGTGGGTACAAGGCAGGTAGTGGTGTCAGGAGTAGCAGGGGTCTCCTGGTGCCATGGACTGACAATATATTGGGGGCAGAATCAGTGACTCCAAGCAGAGCAGAAGACAATGCTTGAATTCATGGCCTGAGCCCAAAACGTCAGATGAAGGGCCAAGTGATGAGGACACGGCCCGTTCAACCTGCCACCACCTTACAGGCTGCCATGTCTGAATTTCTCACCACATTCATACATCTGTGTGACACTCGCATATGGCCTGTACCCCAGCCTCCAGTAATCCTTTAGAGAACCTGTCCAACACAGGCTGCCTCCTATCCCCTGAGGCTGTATCCTGATCCAGCCCTTTGTACTTTGTACTTTGTATGTCCATAGCCTCTTATGATTTTCAACAAGCTTCACCTTGAGCATTCTCTGGCTCACTTTACAGATTGGGAGATTGAGGCTCAGGGGGACTAAGGGCGCATGTGGCTAGTTGTTGGTAGCACCCTGATGTAAGCTCAGGAGTTTTCTTTGGAGCTGGCCTTGAACTTTGTTCCTCAGGAAATTTGTTATGACCACTAGCATGACTGCATGCCTGAAACAGGGAGCATGCAACCAGATGGGCTGGCTTGAGGGTCCTTCACTGCTCATGAGTTCCAGGCACTCCAGACAAGACTGAGCAGCTCCTGGTAGTCAGCTCCAGCAAGGCCACATTGGGCCCCTTAGGCCAGCGTTCCCTGTGGCCTTGTGACCAAGAGCTGTGCCAAGAGCTTCTCTCTGGCAGCATCTGCCCCTCTGGACAGACAGCCTTGCGACTGTCTTCAGGAGCTGCCAGGATGCCTGCCTCATTCCATCTCCCAGCTTGGCCTGGCTTGGGAAGTGCAGGGGTGAGACAGGAAGGGGAGGAAACTGGCACTGGAGAAAACCACTACACCTAAGGGGCCCCATTTGCAGAGAGGCTCACAGGGATACCAGGGAGTGAGGTGCTGCATCAGCAGAACCTGTGTGTGGTAGATTTGGGACAAGACCCCAAACTGGACCCCAAACTCCAGTCCAGCACTCTCCCTACACTACACTGTGTGGCTTCTCCTTTGAGCAAGACCACGAAACGAGGAGTCCCAACTAAAATGAGTTTTGTGAGTAAATGGTGAGAGCTGTAATTCTCTGTGAATGAAGGAAGAAATGGATTAACTTGGGCCCTTAATATTAATTCATCAACCAGTATTAATGACATACCTACTCTCCAAGAAGCCTGAAGATCCAACAGGAACAAGTTAGACTACTGACATGGGTGGATGCTGAGCCTGTACCACCACCACCACTACCACGGCCCTGGGACTCCCAGAGCCAGACCTGCCCACCCTTGCCACTGTCTCTAAGGTATACCACCTGATGTGCCCAGGATCCTGTGGGCCTCCGTGCCATTGAGGCATGCAGAAGAAAGCCATATGCCAGCCATCAGTGTCAGTTTGCTGCACCCCACTGGGACTGGCTCTGTGTCAATCACATGAAGCCACATTTCTTCAGGGCTAACCATCACCAGGCAACAGTTTTAGTCTCTTTACCCTATAAAAGTCTCATCTATGTGACTCCACTGTCCTTTTCCTAACTATCCCTGGACAAAAAGGACAGGCTGAAGTCCAGCAAGAGGGCTGCCAGGCAATGTAGGTCCAGAGCAATGAATGGACAGCAGCTTTGGAGTTCTGGAGATTTGATCCAGATAAGGCATTCAGGCAGAGGAACAGTCTGGGGGTGTCTGGGGCCTGGGGTCCGCTGGGTAAAGCCTGGGCCAAAGGGACCCTGAGAACCAGTGTCCTGGAAGCAGGGTTCAATATAGCAGTGGAAAGATGATAAAGGATAAAGGGTACTCGGTCCTAGAGCAACTCTGCCATGTGAGTTTGAGAAAGCATAAACTCTTCAGCGGTCTATATCCCACTCACATAAACATCCTTTTGCAAGGATGGGGAAACTCATTTGCTTCCTTCCTAGAAAGCGTCGGCACCAAGTCAATGTAGGCAAAATGGCTTTGAGTTCTTCTTGGTGTTTAATCTAAGTAATTTAAACCCATTTCCCCTTTGTGAGCCTTCATTCTGAAGGTTGGCACAGCCTTCCTTCGTCAGTCACTAGTACACAGGAGAAGGGGCAGGGAATTGAGTCACCCCCCTTTGCTGGGCTGCTAGCAGCCCTCTGAATCAATAGCAGCTGTGAAGACTCAAAGAGATACACATACATAATAATTTTATGTGATTCCCCAAATGAATTCTTTTTAAAGGATTTTTTGGGGACACTTTGAAATAATTAAAGTCTTCCATCAAATTATCCTGGTGATCTCTTTCCATGAAAAGCCTTTAATTTCATCCTCCTTAATTTAATTCCATCCTGGCAGATGAACTTGGCCTTTTATATTTCTTCAAATATTGTGTTAGGAATCAGAGGAAGAGTCTGAATGGAAGAGGGATGGAGCAGCCTCTCATCACAGAGCCTAGGGGTGGCCACCATAGACACCTCCCCACGCCCATCTGACACAGTGGCCACCCCCCACGAGCCAATCTATCTTTCAACAGATCGCTTCCACCTGGAAGTGCTGATTCACCCATCCAGCCACCCACGATCCCACCAGACACTTGGAGCTGCCACCACGTCCTTGGCACTCTGTTTGGAACTGGGGAGAAGATAAGAATACAAAAGCCAGCTCTGACTTCAGGCCACTGAAACCCAGACCAAAATGTTCCCTCCATGAGGCAGATGGAGCTGTCCCTGTGAAAAGGAGAGGCAGACAAACAGGGCGGTGGAAGAGCTGAGTAATCCAGATCTCTCGGATGTTGGCAATAAGAGTAATGACACTTTGAATCCCTAAACCAAAAGGAAGCACAGCACTTGTTAGTAACATACCTACTACTTTGGCACATGGAGACTCTTTCTCTCCTGAAACAGCCCCCAGGCTCTTCTGTCTTTTCTTTTTACCCTGTTCTCTGCCTCCTCTGGCCAACTGCTCATTTATTGTCTTCTCAATGGACTTCCCTCTCTTCCTACTTTCCCTTTTTCCCCAACTGCCCTGGCTGACCACAATATAACACCAAAGTCTATTTTTGCATACTGTATTTATTTAAAATGAGATTCCATGGTTGCTAGTCCTCACTTTTAATACTGAGTATATTTCATCTTTTCTAGGTCTCTCAATTCACCACTGCCCTCCTCTTCAAGCGACCAGAGATGTTGCATTACTGTGTAGCTTTCTGTGCAGTAGAGGTAGGGAGCCACTTCCCAGCCTGGGAGAGCAGAGATCCTTCACATGTTGGTAAGAGGAAGGAGTTAGGATCAAGTCCCAGGATGCTCCGGAAAATGCAAATATGCTATGGAGGGGGACAAGAGGAAGGGTTTAATGTCCTGCAAAGGACCTCACCCAGCTCATCTTTTTCCCTGTGTGTTGCTGACGCCAGAGAGAGTACTAAGAGAACAAAGGATTCTGAGAGCTAGTGTGGCCGGCAGAGAAAGGTGAGCAGGCCCTATAGTAATACCTGTTGGGAACTTAGGGTGCAGGGCCTGAGGGTGGGGACAAGGATACTACCAAAGGAGATGGGATGGCCACCAAAGACCAAAGCCTGGCCAGGCCCTAGACCTCTGCACCTAGCAACAGGAGAGGGCCTTCAATACAGGCAGACACTGCCCAAAGATGTCTGTTCCCTGAGCTCCATGTCAAAGGTCACAGGCTTGATGGGACAGGCAGCACCCACAGAGAGCTGCTGTGCTCTCTGTGGGTGCTGCCCTTATGAGGCTCAGAAACCTCAGAAAGGGCTTAGGAAGCACCTTGAGAGGATGTTTGCATTCTGGTATAATTATTGTGATAACAATTTAATCATTTAAAAACACTATCTTGTGTTACTCTAATGAAGAGAGAGCTCTTTTCCATATTGTTTGTGCCATCAGTGAGCAATTTCTGCATTAACCTCTTAGAATGACAACATAGAGGGGCCAGCGATTTAGCTCAGTGGTTACACCACCTGCTGCGCAAGCTCAAGGACCCGAGTTCGATCCCCAGTACCAAAAAAAAGAATGGCAACATAGAGGCCAGGCAGTGAGGGAGAGAGAGGGGAGGAAGGAGCCAGAGGAGAAGCAGGAGACCAAGGGAGCAAGGGCTGCAATGGCCACAGAGTGGGGCGGAAGCTCCTGTGTGCAAACCCCATCCTGGGACCAGAAAAGAGCCAGGGAATGGAGGCTGGGGCCTGTCTTTGGGGTCAATCACTTTCTGATGAGAAGGAAGTTTCTAAGTCTTTGAAAAAAGTAACAAAAAGCAGAATATCCCAGTGTAGAGGTATTCAAAATGGGGATCCTATCCTTGAACAGGTTCCTGACATCAATTCCAGATTATAATCACCATTTTTCTTTAACAAAACAGAAGAGGATGGAAAATAAGAAAAATACTATCCTCTCTCAAAAGAAATCAAAGTAGGGGCCAGGGATTTAGCTCAGTGGTTCCACCACCTGCCTTGAAAGCACAAGGACCCGAGTTCGATCTCTGGTACCAAAAAAAAAAGAAAGAAAAGAAATCAAAGTGACAGTAAGAAGATCCAGGTTAGGTGCAAAGAATAACTAGATGTTCCTGTGCTGCCTTATGTCAGAGAGCAAGGACATGCTCTCAGGCTACAGGGTCATGTCCAGAGTACACTGGCTCCGGCTCCAGGGAATGCCCACTGGCCAACAACATGACTATTGGAACTGCAAAAAGAACTGTGAAGAGAACTGACCGGAATACAGTAAGTACATAAAAGCTCATGAGTCCGTAACTGTAGCAGGTCAAAAGGTGGCCTTAAAAGATAAGTCAACCACCTCATCCTCAGAACGAACCTGTGAACAGCATCTTCATGGCAGAGGATGTAATGAAGGCAGAGAAGTGCACCCTGGACTATTGAGCGGGCCTTACATGCAGTCATGTGTGTCCTCATGACAGACAAAGCAGAGACGGGAGCAGTGGGACCACAAAGGCAGGAATTAGAGCAAGGAGGCCATAGAAGCCACCAGAAGCTGAAGGACAGGAATTGATTCTCACTGGAGCCTTCGGAGAGAGCTCAGCCTGGCTGATACCTTGATTTCAAATTTCTGGCATCCAGAACTGCAAGAAAATTAATTTCTGCTATTTTAAGACAACCAGTTTGTGGTCATTTGTTACAGCAGCAATGAGAAACTAATAGAATAATGATACTCCGAAAAGAAAAGGCAAAAAGGAAAAGAAGAATGATGAGAGCATGCAGCATAAAGTATTTCTGTTTGATATACATGTACTATTGCTGTGAGTAGTCTGAGTTAGGTACGGAGATTTATTTCTTGCTGAGTCACAGTCAAAAAAACCAGTGGTTAAAGGCATGGGTTTTGGAGTCAAACTGCCCAAGCAAGTGTCTCACTTTTGCCCCTTCGGGCAAAGTGACTTGAGGAAGGCTACCCCAAGCCTCTGGTCCTTGTGTGAACATAAGGTAAAAGGACAGCCCCTAACTCATGGAGCTTCTGAGAGGATTAAGGTCCCAGCTCCCCACAGTCTCTCATGTGCCCCTTAGGAGGACATGACTACCCCTCCATCCAGATTCCTGACAGCCCAGGCCTCACCCTACTGCCAAGGCTCTGGAGAAGCCTTTTTGGGTACACAGGAAACCCTTTAGATACAATGCCCACTGACTATCCAGGAGAAGTTTCTGTGCCAGTGAGCTTTCCTTGCATTAAATGTTTACAATGCCCTCCGATTACCTGTCTGAATGATTCCACTGACAGCTCCAAGTGCCTGATCCCTGACACACTTAAGCACAGGGGTCCTGCAGAACTCCAAGCAATCCACTGATCACAAACTAGAAAGCAGATGCCTTGGGGCCGGGGATTTAGCTCAGTGGTTCCGGCACCTGCCACACAAGTGCAAGGTCCAGAGTTCGATCCCCGGTACCAAAAAAAAAGAAAGCAGATGCCGTGAAAGGCTTAGCTGGGGAGAAGATTCTTAGCACTACCTGCCACCCTGTAGGCCCGCCGGGCCTGTCCCCAGCAGCATTCCTGACCTTACCAGCCTCAGACTGATCATGTCCCTCGCTCACTTGACAGAGGCTTTGAGCTTGGATTTTGTGCAGGCTTCTCCATGACATCTCTAAGCCAGAAAAAACTGAGCCAATTCACAGAAGCGGGGTGAGGGCAGATGAAACCTGCTGTCAGGACTGAACTACCCAGCCACAAGATATGGCTAAGGGTATGGGGTCTCCAGTCAGGCAGATAGGAGTTGGAATGAGGAGTTTCTACTCTGGCTGTGTGATCATGGGCAAGTGATGGAACTGAACTCCGTTAGTGAAAGAGAGTCAATGATATCTACTTTACTGGATCTTAGTAAAGACTGAATGGGGTCATGTTGGAAAGGGCTCAGCACCATGCCTGGCACATCGTGTATACCCAATAAACTGTGGCCAATAATAGCAGAAGAAATAGCACTGGTGGTGGCAGTGGTGGCAAAAGCAGTAATAATACTAAAACACCTGGCAAATGAGTAGAATTCAAAAGATATTTATTAAGGAAATTAAACCAAAAATTTCCCACAGGTCTATGAACATTTGTATTAAAAGCTTGCCCTATCCATGAACTATTGCTCCCCTTAATCAACTATTCATCCAACAATTACCTATTAAGCACCTACTAGGTGCCAACTACTGAGCTAGGAAATGAGAGTAGAATGAAGAGAAAAGTAGAATAGCTCTGTTCTCACAGAACTTACTGGGGTTCTTAACCTTAACCTTAAGACAAGGAGACATGGGAACATTTTGAGAATCTGAATGAAGGTTAGATTGTTCCCCAGAAAAACCACAAGACTGTGTATATATCACTTTTTCAACATTTGGAGGACTCAGAGAAGTGAGAACCTCTGTGTCAAGGGAACTTTCTGCCTCCCAGACCATTCCAGCAAAGGCTGGAGGAGCCTTGAGGAAAACCCATGGCAAACACCCAGAATCAACTCTTGGTGCAAAGTAGGCACTGGAACCCCCTGAGCAGGCAAGTGTAGCATATCCTAAGGCGATTTGATGCAAGGAGAGCTCCCTGGCTTACTGCCAAAGCAGACAAGAACCTGGTGACATCAGAGGAACCTGTTCCTCCTATACCTGAAATCTGCCTGCAGTCCCAAGGTCTCAGTTGTTCTTCAGACAGTTATCTTTGGTTTTCTGACTGCCCTTGGAGGAATTTTGAGCCTCATGTATGCCCATCTGCAACCCCTTTATTGCTCTCTCAACACTCTGCTTCCTTCTCAGTTCCTCCAGATCTAGCTTCATTTACTCTGTCCACGATGGGCAGGGACACATTCTAGCCACCACATTTTTGTCTGTACAGTTTCTCTTGACAGAAACCTCACTCTCCTATCTTTCACCCTAGCCAGTTCTCCTCCTCTGGAAAACATTCAAATAATTCTCAGTCCCTAGCACTCCTCCTCTTCTGTACTGGAACTCTTCCCACACATAACCTATCTCTGCTCAGAAGTTCTAAGCCCCTCAAGAGAAGAGCCTCTACCTTATTCACCTTTGAACACTGCAGAACCAAATACAGGCCAGGTACACAGTAGGTACCAGGTCCATGTTGCTTTCTCTCTGAGAAAACAGACACTATGGTCAAAGAGCCACAAGGTAAAGGCAGGCTGGCAGGCTGGTGAGGAGAACTGGGTACATCTAGCTGCACCCAGCACTCTCATTGTGGGGCCAATCTCTGATGCTACCTAGCCTGGCTGAATAGTGTAGGTCAGATCCTCTGGGCCACAGCAGCCAGCTTCTATCTGATAAGACCACTGATGATGGCTCCTTGAGGACCACATCTGTCATGGCCAATCTGAAAGAGCAATCTAATAGGCTCTTCCTCGGGACCCCCTTATGAAAGCTCTGTTCTCCACTGCTATCTTTATAACTGAGCTCCAGCTAAGATGCACTTGGGGATCCCTTAGTCAAAGGATCATTGACTGAGTCTCTGAGAAGTCACAATCCATAATGGTCTGGTCCACTTCACAGACTCCTGAGTCCCTGGGGCTAGCTTAGGCTCTGGAGGCTCAAATCTGGTAAAAGCCACAGGCTTCTTTCCTACCCACAGCACACACAGGTCACCAAGTTCCTCCTTCTGCCCTGTTCCCCATCCCTATGGAGATCTAAGGGCAGAAACTGTCTGAAGCCTCTAGGACAGGCAGGATCCAAGGTATCTTGGTTATTGTAATGGACCCTGGGTGCTTGAACTTTCAGCAGGCAAGCAACTGGGCCCCAGCAGGCCTACCTTTGAGATCTGCAGTAACCCTCTGCCTCTTTATAAGACAGTTCCTGCATCTGCAATTTGGAGCCTAGAAGAGACATAAGATTCCATCTCTTAGCAGTTGACAATACTAGGCCCAGAGAAGAAAAGTTCAGGAGTACATATGCAATTAATGGCACTTAAATTCTCTGGATTCTCGCTCCAGGGCCTCTTCAGCTGTAAGACCCAAGTAAAAATTGAGCACCTAATTAAAGAGGTCCCTGGGGTCCTCCACCCATGAGCTGCAATCATAGAGCCTGATAGCAAAATCATTGCACCAGATCCTCATAGCAGAGAACAAACCAGCCGGGCCTAACAGATAGAATATATTATCAAGAAGCCTCCAGGGGCTCCCTAGACAGAAACAGTGTCATGCAGGAGCTGGCATGGCCAGGATTTCTGGAATCGAGGGGAGAGGCCCTTCCAGACAGCAACAAATTCATCAAAGGTCCAGAGGCTAGGACATTCCTCAGAGCCCAACTGAAAGGCAGCTTCTATCCATAGAGGCCCAAGTACCCATCAATGCAGAATTCCAGGGAACAGCTAACAGTTTTAAATGGACTGGATCTCATTTTGATGCCTCTAAACACGGGGGGCCCACCCAACTCGTCCATTGCTTTGTGAAGTGCCATTTAGCATAATCAAATACCTGGGTTTGGAGATCAGACAGGAGAGTTGGTACAGTACTTGGTAAGGGCCTCAATCTGCCTCTTCCCAGCTGTGTAAACTGAAGCAAAACATGAACATCTCTGCCTCAATTAGTTAATACAAACAATAATGTCTATTCCACAGAATATCAGGAGGACTAAAAATGAGACACACAGAAGAAGCATTTACCATGAGGCTTGGTACATAGGAACTCTTCAATAATGCTTATTTGAGGTCCTAATAAATGAGATCCCTGTTAGTCTATTTCAGAAATAAAACCTGCAGAGATCCTTCCAGAAACTAGAAGGCAGCTGGCACAGTGTGAGTGGGGTGATGACCACAGGAGCTGCCCTCATCGCATCAGGCCAAGTAAGAGCCTGCTATGCAGGTTTGGCTCAGAGTGGACAGGAGAAGTTGGCCCCCTGCCCACATTTCCTCTCACTCACTGACCAATGGCACCCAGGTCAGTGAGTGAGAGGGAGGCGAGCCCCTGGCTCAATTGAGAACTTTCTAGTCTCTGGAGCCCACACTGCCCACATACATAGGGCAGGCCTATGCTGGTTACTTTTCTCTCATTGCTGAGACAAAATGTCTGACACCCAAAGTTAGAGGGGAAGGGGTTTTATTTGGCTTACAGTTTGTAGAAGTTTCAGTCCATAGTTGGCTGCCTCTGAAGCTGGGATGACAAACAGGCCTCACAGGGGAGAAACAATATGGCACACACAAAGTAGCAAAGGCAACAAGGGACCTTCACCTATTTTTCTGCCTCTTTTATCCCATCCAGACTACCAAGATTAGGGCAGTGCTAAACCACTCACTTATATGTAGTGGTTCTGTAATCACACACCCTTAATCCCAGCATCACACATTCCAGATTCAGCTACCTCTGACCACATGAGGCTTTTGGAGGACATCCAGATCCAAATCATAACAAGACCCAAAGTGGGCCAAGCCCAGCCAGTGACTAACAGAGTGTCCTGCCTCAGCTGTTCTACACCCTCTTCTGCTATGCCCCAGTGAAAATTGGTCATGGCTGCCCATGGCTTTATTATCTTTGGCATTATCTTCCTTTCCTTCCCTGTCTCATTTCTCTGCTCCTCTACCAGGCAAAGGACTGGACTTTTAAAGGCTTCAATCACCTTCTGGGGACCACGTCTCAAATATCTACTCTCACTTACATCTTCATCTCAAGCCTGCTTCTGGAGGCGTCATGCTTAACATGGGGTGCAGGCCAGGTCCTATGCTGATACCTGTCCCTATCACCACCAAGAGGAGACGTGTCTGGAAGGCAGCTGGCCAGCTCGTGGGCAGAGCCTGCTCATGGAGAGGACTAGGCAACGGCGGGGGGGGGGGGATGATTGACAATTTAAGACTCTGGTGGAACTCCTGAGAGAAAACAGATTGTGTGCCGCAGAGTCAAAACAGAACACAGTGTCTCTGAGTTCACAGATCCCCATTCTAGGCTGCAGCAGGACTGGTGACTTTGCCAGAAGGATCATCAGGACCATTTCAAATGCTACAGGTGGCCTGGGCCAATGAGCAGGGCAGCAGTCAGAGAGCTCATTCACACCTGAAAATGTGCTCTAAAATCTGCCCCTAAAGCCAGGCCCAGTGGTGCATGCCTATAATCCTCACTACTCAGGAGGCTGAGGAGGGAGGATCACAAGTTAGGGGCCATACTGGGGAGCTTAGCAAGACCCTGTCTCAAAATAAACAATAAAAAGGGCTGAGAACATAGCCCAGTGCTCCCCGGGTTCAACTCCCATTACCATAAAAAGTAAATAAAATAAAATGCCCCTTGGATTACATGGGTGGTCCTTCAGAGCTCAGGAGCAACCCTGCCCCAGGACCTGGGTAACCTCCAGCCAGGCATAGACTCACAGCCTTTCTTTCTTTTTATTAGCACAAGTTTGCAGTATGTAATGATTAAATTCTTGTGTGGAGTTGGCATGTGTACATCACACATCTTAATTCTTTACTCATCACTATCCCCTGCCTCCCTTCCCTCTCCTTCCATCTCGTGATCCCCTTCCCATCTGAGAAAGATCTATCTGCCTACTTCCTATTATCTTTTATTGTGCTCCTTATTTATATTTTTGGTTTATCATGCAATATTAAAGTTTGAAACTCACAGCATTTCTGGGATGGAAGACAGTGAAACATCTCCTCCAAGCTGCATCTGATACACTGATCCCTGCCCGTTGTTTCTGCAGCACCCTCAAGAGGAACACAGTGCAGACAATATCCCCCCCTCCTCTTTAACTCTCTCTCTCTCTCTCTCTCTCTCTTCCTCTCTCCCTCACTCCTTTCTATCTCCCTCCTTGATGCCCTGCACTCTTGGTTGATTCTCCCAATGTACTGTAAGTCATATTCACACACGAGCCCTATACAGATCAAGAGAACCTTGTCTCCCCAAAGCACTTACCAACATCAGCTATTTAAATGGACAGTTCCCTTTCCCTCAGCTGCAGTAAGTGGAGAGCATTGAACAAGAATTCTCAAGACCCAGGTTCTAGTCCCAGGTGGGATCCACATCTCCCTGTTCAGGAGACAGAGAAGTAGTTACTACTATACCCTCCACACAAGAGGGGAAGAAAGAGAGAGTAGAAGTTATTTACCCAAGGTTGGCCAGCTGAGCTCAGTGACAACCTTAGGGATCTCCAACTCTAGACCCAGGCTCTCTTAATCACAACCACACAGACATATGTTCCTCCTTTCTGTCCTTGTCCAAGATCCCACCGCAGAGACCAGCCCTTCAGGCTTCCAACAACTGCTCATCCCAGCTCCCCACCACTCACACATGGAGCCTCCTCACAACGAGGGAAATTGGTTGGAAATGGTTTTTGCCTTACACAAACACTCCAGTCCACAGCATGTGCCCATGATGTATCTCCGCTCCCCACTCCCATCTCTCACTGTGTTCCCTTCCGTGCACAAGACTGCACACATGGAAGAAGCTCAGAGCCCTGGCACTGCTTCAACCTGGCCCAGAATGAGCAGAGACTCCCTCTCTTTCTGTCATAGGCAAAGCCTCAAAGCCAGTTGTCATCCACCATAAAGCAGTTCAAATTTACTCAAGTCATTAATGAGGGTTACATTTGCAACTTCAATTGTCAGGTCTAATAATTCCCTTTCACTGAGATCTTTTGCCTTCATTAAAGTAATCAGTGCCTGTGAGAAAATGATCAGAAAAACAAGATTTCCACATACTATATATGTTTCATCATTGGGACTCAGGCTCAGTCAATTCTTTCAAATGTTGGCACTCCTTAACAAAGCTAACAAGATTTTTTTGTTTTTACTTCAAAATGTCTTAGCAGGATAGGAAATCTGAGATCAATCAGTAATTAATTACCCATTAAACATTATTTGCCTAGTACTATGAGGGCAAAAAAGTACTTAGTAAAAATCCTTGCTTTCATGGAAATTAGAACATAACCAGGAAAACTAGAGTAACAATAAGCTAACAGCTGAATAGGCCCCATACTACAAAGATAGTAAATCATTCATTCATTCAATGAAAACCCATTTAGGCTCTATCAATAGGAAAGTGTAGTGTATGTGAACACTACGGTAGTTCACAGTGGGGTGAGGTGTGGAACGGGGACTGATACCAAGTATATCGATAAAGAATTTACAGGAAGTAGGTTACATAAGGAAGTGATTATAGGACAAGGTAAAATATGACAAGCACATTAAGAGAAGAATGAATCAAGTGTCATGGGGGCAGTACAGAAAAGAAGAAATCACCAGGGAAGGCTTTAGGAAGCAGCAGGACTGAACATTACAATTGGCCCTCTGAAGAGGTAAGCTGGGTCAGACTCCTCATCACTGCTAGCAGGGGTGCTGTAAGTCCCAAAGCACAGTGTTCCCTGCACTGCACAGAAGGATGAAAGATTGATCTTGGGAAATGAGGAGCTGGTACGTTCATATCCACTGGCTTCAGTCCAGGCTGCCCTCACCAGGCCAGAATCAGAGCACTCAGTCCACAAACATTTACCAGACATGGTGTTGAGGATCCCAAGAGAAGAGGACACAGCCTCACTGAGCTTATAGTCAGAGGAAGGAAAGAGGCAAGCAAACCCTCAGTAACACTGGTCACAGATGAGCACTCCAACCACACACAGGTGGGCACTGAACCAGATGGGGCAGGGAATGCTCCCCAAAGAGGTGGTGAAGACTGAATCCCAAAGACAGGTAGGCACTGAGTGTGCAGGCTGCAGGCACAAAAGCAGACAATAATATTATCAGTTTTTGAAGGTCTGCCTTTTGTACCAAAATCTATACCCAGTATTACACATGTGTGTGTGTGCATTTCGGATGCAAGTGATCCTTATTGGTATCTTACATATTAAATATCATTCCTGTCTAATAAATCAGGGTTACTAAGACCTAGAGAAATAAAACTAGGATTCAACTCTGTTCCCATTCCATCTGCTATCCCACAGTTTAGTGCTCATAGGGTGAGCTCCTCTGAGGCCTTCTGGCCCACTGAGCCAAGGGAAGCATCAAGTCAAAGGACTGTAATCCCAGATCAGCACTCCAGTGTGAGTCTCTGAGGAGTGATAAATGAGAGCCAACTGCTCTGACTCTGCTGCAAGCTGTCAGTCCAAATCAAAGTCTCTTTTCCTCACTGGACCTCAGTGTCCAATTGAAAATGACAAGATTTGGACCAGATACTCTTTTAAGACTCTTCATGCTCTGACACCGTGTATCCCTGAGGTTCTAGTCTACATGACCCACTGATGTGGAACTGGAATCTGCTCAGTCTTCCCAAGCAACATCTCTTGCTTGGGCCCAGGCCTGTGACCTACCAGATATAACCTGTACCAAAGCTCCCCCAGGCTGAGAGAGGAGACCTTCCCAGATCCCGCAAGACAAAACCCAGGTGGATGCTCAGAGTTCCCGAAGCTACAGCACTGTAGAGATCATATTTCCTCTGTAACTTCCTTCACTTTACCCTCTCCCATCTTGCTGCCTCTCTGAAAACTTGGAAGTCAGTGCCACAGAACACAGAGAATGTGTCACACTGTCTTCTGGGTGTGCTGCTCCTGAATGACAGTGTTCCCAACTATCTGATCCCTCCTGGACTCCAAGTCCCATCCCCACTGTGCTCTCCACCTCCCCTCCAGCTGCTAGGGCCAGCCTGAGACAGGTGAGAGAGATCATCTAGGATGCCAAAAAGCTGTCCTTTCACCCACTGCCTCTGAGCCACACACACAGTCACACTGTGTGTTCTGAGGCTTAAGGGGGGCTGGCAACCAGGAGTGCTGCACACAAGATAAACAATCTCATCTCGGAGTGTATATTTTGTCTTCATTATGCCACTGTGAAGGTGTTAATATACAACTTACAACATATTAATCACCCCTCTAACTTCCAAATGCTAAATGCATCATTAACATTCATGTTTTCTTCAATTACTCAGCTGTTCTGGGGGAGGGGAGCAAGTTAGCTCCTCACTAAAGCCATCTCCTTTGGAAGGTTCAGGGATCATAAAAGGCAGCCCTGGGCCCTCCACCCCTACCTCAGAGGGGTAAATTCCTTCTCTAAGCATGCAGGCTGCTGCCTGGCTCCAATGCAGGCTGACCCTAAAAACACAATAGAAGCCAAGAATTAAAGAGGAGAAGGCAGGTGAGAGGGAAACAGAGATGACTATAAGGAGAAGTCATATTCACACCAAAGGATCACAGAAACCACCTATTGTCCTCATTATGAAAAGGGCTCCAAGCGGGAGACTTGCCCAAGATCACACCGCTGACTAGTGGACAGAAACGAGGAAAGAAGGAAAGGGAACACTAAATGTAGAAAGGGGAAGGGTGGTAGAAGGCAGGTCATTAAAGAAGTGCAAAGCCTGGAAGCACAGGAAGTAGGGAGGGAGAGACAGGGGCTGGGACAGCTACAGAATGTGTTGGAAAGAGGGAAAAATCTTAACCCAATGCCAGCCTAGAGCTGTCAGTCTTCATTGAACCCCCAACTGCTCATACCCAGACCCCTAAGGTTGAGGCCTAGGCCAGGCAGTGTAGTCTTCGAGAGGAGATAAACAGGACAGGCTGAAGGGGGAGGGAGAAGCAAGGAGCACTCAGGGTTGGACCTCTGCCCCAGGCCTCCAACTTTAGCCAGACTAAATATGACACACGATTAAAATGTCATTACCCCACAATTGTGCTATCCAAACTTCACTTAGAATTTGTTACAGGCGCTGGTGGCTACAAAATCAATCTGCTATTGTATTTCAGCAAATCAGATTCAATAATCTCCCTGCCAGTGGGTTGCAGACTAGCTCTGAATTGAAGAGGAAAGAGAAGAAAAGGCTCCTGCTGGCAGATCACCATTTTGTCCGCAGGCTGCCATCCAGCCAGGCAGGTCCACCTTGAGGTGGAAGCATACAAGGTCAGGGCATACAGGCGCTTCCAGAAGGTAAGGCTGGGATTTTAAAGCTCAGGGGAACAGAGAAGCATGGTAGGGGCAGAGACAGCTTCTGGGAGCACCTCCCAGGCCTCCACCTCTCAAGATGCAAGCCTGATGGTTGTTTGGATCATAAAAATCTACCTGGTTCAGCACAACCTATGCAGTGTTTTGAAATGCAACCTTTCTATGAGTCTCACAACTTATCAGAGGGTCAGGGTGCCTCCACAATGAGGAAGAAGCTTAGAGGGGTCAGAATCATGACCAAGTTCACCTTCAGGAGGGTAGAAACAGTATGTACAAGTCAGGATGGCATTGAGCCTGGAAACACACACACAGACTCACTCACTCAGAATCTGGGAACTGCAGGCTCCAAGTGTGCCCTGTGGGCCTGGCCCTGAAAGCCTCAGTAATCTGCCCCCTTAACCTGGTGACTGAGCACTAGTGAGCTGTCCTGCAGTCTGCCTCCAAGCTGTCTTTTTTGCTAAGCTCACTGCTGCACTCCAGGCTAGCAGATGTCAGCTGCACCCTCTTTTCTGTGCTCCCCAACCTCAGCTTTTCCTCCCTCTGACCCCACATACTCATTCCAGAATACCCTTCTAAAATGCCACTTTGACCTTGACACTCCGATGCTCCAAAGCCTTACACAGTTCCCTCTGCTCTCCACCTTCTATTCCACCTCTTAACTGCAAATGCTCCCTGCAAAGCTCATGGTCTCCTCACTGTGCTGTGGAGATTCTTCAGTCCTCACTGACTAGACTTGACCCCTCTCTCAGCAGCACCTGCATTCACCACCTCCTTCTTCCTAGTGATTGCCTCCCTGGGCTCTGTGGTTCACTTGCTCCTGTTTTTCCTTCTACCTCTGTAGTTACTCCTCAGTTGGCTTCCTGGGTTCCTTCCCCAGCTTGCTGCATAAAGTCTCTTTCTCCCAGCTCTTTCCTTTGTCATACACTCTCTGCACTTCATATATGTTTGTAAGTGACACCATCTGGGCCCACTCCTTTGGCTGCCTCTCTACCCAAGTAAGGACCAAATCTTGTGCCAACATTCCTCTCCTCAATTCCAGATCCCATCAATTAGCTACCTCCTGGGTGATTTCATGTGGCTAGCTCACATCCACCCTAAACCCAGCATGGCCAACTGAATTAGTCATCTCCCTTTCTGCCCCCAAATGGCTGTAACCCCCTCCAAATTCTCTCTGAACAGCATCATCCCCAACCGTTAATCATGGAAATCAGTCTAGACTTCTCCTTCTCCCTTACTCCCCTGCCTTTCAGATGCTCACACCCCCTCCCAAGCTGTAAGGTCCAGCTTGCTCTTTTACTCTTCGAAGTCGCTTCCTTCCCTCCCTCACTTTGCCAGTGGTGCTTCCTGTCACCATCTCACAACTAAACCTCATATGACCCAAATCTTTCCTCAGAGTCTACTTTTAGGGGATCCTAGCCTAAGAGCCCACGAATACTGAATTAGTCTCTACCATCTGAGCCATGTCCTCTTCCTTCCTTCTGGTTCCAGCCCTCATCTTTTCTCTCCTGAACCAGCTTCTGATTGGCCTGGACCCCTGGCTCTGGTCCTATCCTGCTCCTAGTCTCTCTAGTCTCTCTCTCTCTCTCTCTCTCTCTCTCTCTCTCTCTCTCTCTCTCTCTCTCTCTCACACACACACACACACACACACACACACACACACAAGATTATAGCATTCCTCATTATCTACAGCATACAGCCCAAATTCCTTTATCCTTATGGCTTCAAAAGCACTCTATGACCGGCCCCTATCTACAATGAAGCCCACCAGGCCTCTCCTCAAGCCCTGCAACCCAAGTCATAACCAGCAGCTCTGATCTCCAAAAAGGGCAACTTTACCTTCCATACCACTGTTCTAGCACACAGTCTGCAGACTGTCCTTGTCCTCCCTCTACCTGCTGCACATCCACCCACACATACTCTTAGTCAGTGGCCGGGATCAAGGACCATTCCTGTTGTGAAGTGTCATTGCCTGTCAGTCCCCATCACCTCAACAGAACCACCTGACTTCCTCTCCATGTTTGCAGTCCCAGGACAGCTGTGGCACCCTCATGCCCTGGGTGGCACATATACCTTCTTCCTTCAGAGGTAAGACAATAGCTATTCATCTTTAAATTCTCAGGGCCTAGCTTGGTACTGTCAGGAGCAATGCTACATAATTTTAGGGTAAAATAATTTGGTTAGCCTAGTTCTCTTGCCTACAGCCCAGCTACACAATAACTCCAATTTGGCCTCTGGTCACAACTGAGACTTCAATGATCTGGGACAAGAAACATCCTGGGAGCTGAAAACATCCTGGGAGAACAAACATCTACTCAGTTCCTCATTGTTCTTGGACTGTTAACATCTTATTTACCCAGGATGTACTGAACTCTCTGCAAGTCATTTGTTACATTTGTTTCTCCCGATGTACTGAATAAAAGGTGTGGTACGCTGGGGGCTTTTGTCTTTGCTGCCCAGAGCGGCACTGATCAGACCCAAAGCTCAGCTTCTTCTCAGTCTCATTTTTCTACCTTTCCTGTAATTCGCCGTGTGCTGCTGTGGCTCGCAGGAAACCAGGACTCACTCCAGAAGTTCTGGTAACGTCCCCTTCCCCTGTTCCCTACGTGGTACCTTCCCTTAGGAGGTACTCATTAAAAGATGGGTGAAATTACATGAACATGAAGGGACAGAATGGATGTATGTCCTCACAGGCCTGCAGAAAGCCACTGCCTGTCCCTCAGGCTTGGCCATCTGCTCAGCCACTGTCTATGGAATCTGGAGATGACTGGTGGGGACCTTGTCCTTCTCCAAATGTTTACAGTGCTAAATAAATAACTCTCCCGGGGAATGATGCATGTGGCCTTTGTGCCCTGAGCCTGCCATGGTATGTGCCAAGTGGGCTGTCAAGAGCTGCTCAAGTTAGACACTGAGGAATGTGGGTTTGCCATGGAGGGTGGAGAGAGGGGATATCATAAAACACTGTGAGGACAAATCTGGGCCCCATGCCATGAAAAATGTGAAGCTGTCCTTGACTTCAGTGGCAAATGAGGCATGAAAACATATCAAAATGTGATATTCAATATATAGACGTATTTAATATTTTATTAGACTGGAAATCAGTTACTGAAGGTTTGAAGAATAAATCAAGCACCAAGCAGATGAACTTTCTCAATCGTCTGCAGCTGATGTATACCTTTTCTCAGGACGGCAGGAGGGAGGAAAGTGGGTGGGGGGCAAGAACCAAGGCCCAGAGTCTGCAGAGGGAACATACAGAGACTCAGGACACATCCTCTTTGTACCTGTCACCTTCCTACATGCTGTCAAGCTGCCTACAAGCCTTTTCCATCTTGACTGCCTGGAGAACATTTTTCACCCTGCAAAGTCCAACAACCTCCACTGTAACTCTCTCTAGGGAGCTTCCTTTGTCCCATTCACTTTCTCACCCCAGGCCCATGGAAAGGGGGCTTCACATCACTCTGGGTCACACTATGAATGCAACATGGCCTGACACCAGTGTTTTCCATGCCCACTTGTCCACAACACACTGAATTCTCTGATCAAGAAGACCAGGTCACTTCAGCACCTTTCTGAGCCTGGCACAGCCCTGGCACATGAGAGACCTGAAACACAAGTGAGATCAGAACTGAAAGATACCAGAAGAAAGATCTTTGCACCAAGAGCCACAGAAAGGGCTGGGGCTCAGTGGCAGATTGTTTGCCTAGCATGTATACATCCCTTGGTTGGATCCCCAGTGCTGGAAAAAATCATAAAAAAGAGCCTTGGACAACAGGAAGTTCTGAGAACCCACCATCCCACTATGTCCCGATGCCAGGCTAGGAACTTGCCAAGGTCTTCTCTCCACTCTTTTGGATAAGTTTCATGAAGACCCTTCGTGCTAAGGATTATTTGTCTTATTTGACAGATGAGAGAAATGACGTGCAGAGAGATTTAGTCACTTGGGCCTAGTTCTACTCTATATGCTCCAAGAGAGCAGGAGACTTATCTACCACCACCACCACCACCACCATGCCTACTGGGATCCCAGACCATTGCCTGGCTCATCTTCAGACACTGTGTGTCATGAATGAGTGCTAATCCCAGCATCCTTCAAACACTCAGTGATGGGTTAAAAGCCCTCACAGACAAGTCAATCTTCATCTACCTCAAGTGTCCCCAGACTTGGCTGGTCATCAGTATCACTTGTGATATTTTTTTAAATTCCCAGTTCTGGGGCCCATTCCTAGCCACTCCTATTAAGTTTGAGGCAAGATCTGGCCTGGCCATGTGCATGTATTTTTTCTTATTAACCCCCACCCCATAATTCTGACAGTAAGGTAGATCTGGGCACAACTGACTCATGCTGGACACTAACTCTCCTCTCTGAGCTTCGACTGTGTTTTTCCCAACTCTGGCTTCAGGGCTAGTGAAGACCAGCTGGACCCTTCTAGAATGGAAGCTCTTTCTCTTGATTCACCCCATATTTCTTTTTTTCTCATGAAATCCTCCTGACTCTTTATTTGTCTTCAGATCACAATTCCTTCTGTGTAGGGGTGACTCAACCTCTCTGGCCTTATTTTGATCTCCCAGATCTGGGCACAAGTCAGGCCAATGCTGGAATATGCCCATCCAGCCCCTCCTGAAACCCACTTGACAGTCAACTCTTCCCAAACTCTGCTTCCTTTCTCTGAGTAAGATGAATGCCACTGCCTCTATTTTCATCTTTCCCTGATACAGGAAAAGAAGAGGAATGTTCAGAAAGGTACCACCAGCTAAGCCAGGGCTCCTTAAACCTGGCATGGCACTGCTGATGCATGGGGCCAGATAATTGTTATTGTGGGAATTGTTCTGTGCACTGCAGGATGTTCAGCAGCATCACTGGCCTCCACAGTCAACTGTGACACGCAAAGTAATCTTCAAACAGTACCCAATGGCTTCTGGAGCTTGACTCTTCTCAAATTAAGAACCAAGGAGCTGCCAGGCGTGGTCGTGCATGCTTGTAATCCCAGAACTTGGGAAGCTGAGGCAGAGGATCACTGCAAGTTTGGGGCCAGCATGGGCTATATAGTGAGTTTAAGACCAGCCTGAACTGCATAGTGGGGCCCTGTATCAAAACAACAGCAACAACAAAAAGAACCAAGGCGGGGCCGGGGATTTAGCTCAGTGGTTCCCCCACCTACCTCGAAAGCCCAAGGACCTGAGTTCGATCCCCCGTACCAAAAAAAAAAAAAGAACCATCAGAGACCATTGAGTTTGAAGGCAGCAGACTTGTCTTTGAACCCAAGCTCTGTACAGGTTTTTTTTTTCTTTTCCAGGTGTATTAAGTATAATTGACAAACAAAATCACATGTATTTAATGTATACAACATGAGATATACGCACATTGTGAAATGATCACTACCATCAAGCTAATTAACATATTTATCACCCCACATATTTATAGCAATTCTTAATTTCATCCACTTACAAACATTTTTATAACACAAGCCAAAAATATTATTAGAAAAAGAAAAATGCAGCACATACTTATCTTCATGACAAGGTCAGTGTCACAAAAAATAAATGAGATCAAATTAAATAAACCAGCCTGGGTGAACATGCCTAAAACAAACTGGAGAAAGACTTTTCAAAGGAAAGCTGAAAGCAAATACCTACAGGCAGTAATGTGCAGGTAAACCAGCTCCCAAAAGATAAACTAATTAAAAGAATAAAAATTCCTGATTTATAGTGTTTGCTGATTTCTATGGTGCGAAAACACCCAAAATGGCCAATTACAAGTAACCAAACTGATGGTGCTGAACAAAGAATTGGAAAGAGGTGTGCAGAATGCTGCTCTCAGTCAACCAAGCCAAGAAAATAAGTGAGACCTAGCAGGTATGTGGCAGAGGAGAGAGATGTGCCTGTGGCAGTGCTGGAAAATGCCTCCACTGCCTACAGGAATTTCAAAATCACTTCCAAGCAAAACAAAACAAAACAGCATTTCTGCACAGAGCATGTCTATTGGGGGACTCAGCCTACCCAATGGTGATCTCAGCTATGGAGCATGGAACATCTCCATCAGAAAATCAGCCTTCAACCTTCCTCCTCCTTGTCTGCCTGCAGCTTTCTATTGTCAGAGTTAGCACTGAACACACTGGATATATTTTTAGTATTAATGAGCCACTAATGAAGACACAGCTGAGAAAGGAAGGCAAGACAATTATCCTCAAATATTATCATACGTTCTACCAGAACAATGAACTCAGAGAGTCCTGCATTCACAGCCTGCTTCTCTAAACACTGGAACATGTTCTTCTGCTTCTTTGAGTCTTTGTTTACTCATCTGCAAAATGGGCTAGCAATGCCCACTTCAAAAAGGCTAGCCTACAGAAATATCTCTGGAATGCTAAACTGGCTCCTTTCCTCTTCAGGCAGGCTCCCAAATGGCCGACCACCCATTCCCATGCTCCAAGAACAGGCTGCTGGGCCTTCCAGGAGTTCAGCGGGTGGCAGTCAATTCCTCTAGAGTTCTGTTTTATCTACTAAGCAGAGATCTGCCCCGGGAAGCAAAGCTTCTCAACAGATCAGAATACCAAAAGGATGTTTTTAACATCCTGATTCTTTCTGAGAAACGGGTGTGTGTGTGTGTGTGTGTGTGTGTGTGTGTGTGTGTCCCAATCTGTATTGTAAATGATACAAGCTGCAAATTTAAGAAGCCACTGGATGAAAGAGGAGAATTAGAGCAGAGGAAAGGAAGACAGCCCCAGAGGCACCTACTGGTGCCTGAGCTGGTGAGAGGGACCCAGGCAAAATCAAAGGCAAGGATCAATAGCCCAGAGGTGAGAGTTCCATTTGAACCCTCCAGGTTCCCTGCTTAGAGAGAAGTGCACGCCTCAGCCCCATGGTACTACCAAACAAACTTAATATGAGAAAACGGAAAAATAGGAACAAAATCTTTGTAAATAGGGAAGAATGGAGGGGTTAAAGGGAGGGCTGGGCAAAGGTGAAAAATAAGAACCAAGAGAGATTATGTAAACGTGCAAATTTCCAATGATGAATGTCATTATACTGTATACCTAAAATGTACCAATGATTAGAATGAATAATTAATAATGTAAAGTAGGAAGAAAAGGTCCAAAGGGGTAGGGGTAGTGGGAGGGGCGGGGAAAGGAAAGAAGGGAAAGGAAAAAATGATGAGAAATGGAAAAAATGGAAATAAAGTCTTTGCAAATAGGGAAGGGTGGAGGGGGTGAAGGGAGGGCTAGGAATGGGGAAAAAATAAGAACCAAGATGCATTATGTAAAGGTACAATTCCCAATGAGAAATGTAATTGTGTTGTGTACCTACAATGTACCAATAAAAGAATTTAACAACAACAACAACAAAAACTACAGAAACTCTCCCCTAGCTCTTCATCATTTGTGCTGCTCATTTTTCCTCTCATTAGGCCTAGACCAGGAACACATATGGCACAACTTTGCTTTTGCCCCCATTCAGTTCTGAGTCAGCTTTACCCCAAACCCAGCCATCTTTACTTTCCACATCCCCCACACGTTGAGCCCGTTTATTGCTTATTTATTTTGTTCATCTCATTCCCTTTACTTCTGGGAGTGATTCCAATTTACACACTCACACACACACACACACACACACACAGCATGGTCAATTAAGAGAGAAGATGCTTACAAATTGCCTGCAAATGAGAAAAAATACCCTTACTCATTATTGTTCCCCTCCCCTAAAACACAGGAGCTTGATCTTTAAACAAAAAGTCACTAATATGCTACATGATTTGAATTAAATCACCTGCCCTCTCTGGGCCTTAAGTTCTTCTTATCCAAAATGAAGGGGCAGACTAATCCTTACAAACTCTTAATCTTTAATAAGGGCACTGACCTCTTTGAGTCTGAAGAAAAATACAAACTTACTCTCTCCAATTTCACTGTCTTAAAAATACACATACTCAAAATGCTGCCTGTAAATGTTAGGCCCCCCAAACCCTTAACTCCCTTGGGGTGGGGGTGGGGGGGGTCCTCTGATCCTCCAGCTCAGCACTCCTAACCAATTTCTTCCAACGTGGATTGCAAGGACAAAATGAAGACCAGCACCCCTCCTCAGCCCTGACCAAGGAGCAGAACACGAACCAAGTAGGCTTCCTGGGAGACCCTGAACTCAGAAAAGCCCAGTTTCCCTGGGTTCACCTAAGGCACGGCTTCCGGAAGGCTGCCAGGCAGGCAACCAAAACCGATTGGATATTTGCTTAATTTGCAGGAAAACTCTACTTTTTTTAAAAACAAAGAGGTTAAAAAAAAGCCCTCATAAAACCATTTACTCTGTTACTCTAAGGGGACGATAAAGGCTGACAGTGGAGCAGGAGTCAGCCCTGCTGAAGAGCCCACAGGCTAGGGTGGGGCTCCTATGGGTGAGAGGCCCAGCAGGGTGGTTTTACCAAGGATACATGCAGCAGGTATTAGGGGCCCCCATCCTGAAGTCCTTACTTTACACACATACACACACACACACACACACACTGAATCAGAGCTGCCACCACTACTCTCACCAGAACTTTCCACCAGAAGCTTCAGGCCCCTGAACAAATGTCAAAAGGCAAAGTCACTTCTGGGACATTCTCATGAGCCAGGCCCTGTGCTAGGTGCTCAAGATAATACAAGAAACAGGAGAACCTCAAACCAGCCACTGAATCCCAAACCTGGGCAAGACTCACTGGTATTGTTTGACCTGCCCATGTGTGATTCGCCTGAGGAGACTTATTGGAGTACAGACCCAAGTTGCCTATGGCTCTACTACCCTCTTCTCCCAGGGAGACTCAGGGCATCCTGGGTCTGATGCCTGAGGGTCCACACCACAGTAACACCCACAGAAACTTACCTTGAAACCAGTTGCCACAAAACTCCAAAAACAGGTTACTCTGGCCTGTTTGGAAGTTCAAGGAGAGAGGCTAGGGGCCAGGAACACAGAAGCTGAGATGGAGCCTGCAAGATGTTCTGAGACCCCATCATGGGCTTGTTCTTCTGAACAGCTCCTTCCTTCAAAGGGCCTACAACTCTCTAGTCTGCAGTTCCCAGACCATGGGAGGTGGGGGGATTAAGTTCAGGCAGAGAAACCAGAGCACACTATGACCCTAGAGAAGGAGGGAGACACAGACTGAACCATCCCTGAGGCTCTAAGTCACAGATCAGGGACCTTCCCCATGACCACCTCCAAACACACACACTCCCAGGTATCTGAAGCAGCTGTTCATGAGATATAAAAAAGAATCAGGACAGATAATGGTTATGAGAATGTGGGCAAATTACCAAAGAGAGGTTTTGTTTTCTCATTATCTTCATGTTAAAAATGGACAAAAAGAGAAAAATAGAAAGAAAAAAAACCCCTGAGACATCTGTCTAGACCAGCTTTGATAACATCCTGTCCAGATGGGGAGGAGGTTGGTCAGGATCAGCAGTCATACAATGGCCTTCTGAAGAGCAGGCATCCCCTTTGCAGGAGGTTGCAGGATGCTATCCCAGCATGCATCCTGGTGTCATGGGGCCTCTGAGCCCCTCCTACCAACAGAAGGGGCCCTTGAATCTGGGCATGGGACTTCCTTTGGCCAACAGAACACTGACAAATAACAGAGAATGGAAAAGTACTTCTGCCTCAGTCTACCCTCTTCATCTGCAAGGTAATAGGTCTCCCACTACCTCAGCAGCTATTATGTATAGTAGCTGCCCTCTTCCTATCGTGCCTTGCCCCCTCCCCTGTGTGACATCATGCCAAGATGGTTGCTCCCACCAAAGAATAAACCCTTCTTCCCAGCATGCCTCTGTTCCCGCCTAGAAAGTAACCTAATACTTGCTCACCTCCTACCACCTAGTGACATCACCGGCTCCTCCATTCCCTAGTCGCTACCTCAGTCAACCCCACCTCAGCCCCTACAAACCCCACCCCAGTCTCTATAAAAGACTCTCCCTGCCCCAGCCATATTGCTTTTGTCTCTCCTTTGTTCAGAGACAGCCTGGCAGATCTGTTCCCTAATAAAGGCTTGTTGTGGCCTGGTCTGGTCTTGGTTTTCGGCCCTTTTACCTGACACAAGGAATCTTCCTTCATCATGGGTATGAATAAAACTAGACAAGGTTCATGTTCATACAGGAAGAGGGCCAGGGATATAGCTCAGTGGTTCCAACGCCTGCCTCACAAGTGCAAGGTCCTGAGTTCAATCCCCAGTACCAAAAAAAAAAAAAAAAAGGAAGGATGGTTATCCATATCCACATATGAACCAGGGATGATGAGGCCTGGCCTGCCCACTTCCTGGAGCACAAGAAGCATGTGGCCCTTTCCCCATTGATACCGCATGAGACCACCCCAGACTGGCTAGCCCCAATGGACTTGGCCCTAACCAAAAGAGCCATTACCTAACCTAGAGCCATGCCAAACAATGAAGTTTGTGTTTTAAGCCAGTAAGATTAGGAGAGGTTTGGTATATAGCAGAGATGAACCACTTTCACTCCTTGACATTCACTGCCAAGGCAAAGAACTGGTTGGCTCCTCCAGAGTCAGGTAGACTTCACTAAGCAGGCAGGGAAGGTGTGCACAGGGCCAGGAGGGAAGGACCAGCCTCAGCACCAGAAGACTGATTCATTCTGCCCTACTGTGTGACCCTGGGCAAGATACTAACTCCAAGACTCAGTTTCCTCTCTGTACAATGGGCACAGGGAACGATTTCCTAAGAATGTGGTAAGCAGGGGACAAGTGAATGGACAGAGAAACTCCTGACATACAGCAGGTGCTCAAGAAATGCTTTTATGTAGTTCAGGCTGGCTTCAAACTTGCTATGCAGCCCAGGCTGGCCTCAAACTTATGACCCTTCTGCCTCAGCTTGTCTCTTCTTTTAATCATGCAGACTAGATAAGACTCTCTTACCTTGACTCTAGCAGAGCTGAAGATACAGAAAGGGTCCCTCCCAGACCCCAGATCTGCTTGAACTGCCAGCCAAGCAAGGGCAAGAGGGAAAGTCTGTCGCTAAAACAGCCACTCCACTAGGTCGCTGAGGCACTTAGTTTTTAATCTCTCCAAGGAAAGAGATGTTTTATCCAACATTCACCGCACCAGCAACTCTGTAAGTAAAATGTAGAAAACACTGTGCTTTTATATTCATTCCATCAAGTGGTAATTAGGACTTGGAACAAGAGTCTTCCGGCAGCAGGCGCTACCACTCCTAAAAGCCAAGCAGGTTTCTAATTGGGCTGCAGAATGGCTCTGGGGGCTCCTACAGAGGTTGCTGAGGAGGGACTCATCCAAGGCCACTATTTCCCTTTTCTTTTCACACCTTCAAGAAAAAATTAGAAAGCTGCACTCTATTATGAAATTAAAGTGAGAGTCACACTAAACAGGCAACTTGGAGGAGCCCTGTGGATCCCTTAATGTAAACATGGACTGACACCACCCAGGAAGACCTGAAGTGATTTCATTTCTGTTGTTTAAAAAGAAGCAACTAAAGAAATTGCCTTCATGTTACACTAAGACTTGGCTGCCACCTGCCACTGGGCTCAGTGGAGGAAGCTGGGGCGGAGAGCCAGGGCCAGGGGCAGGTGTGACCTCCCACCTGTTGGGTAGAACCAGCAAGAAGGGGAGAGGAAGGACAGGGACCCAGCAATTGCCACAGTGCACCAGCTCAAAGAGACATGCTTTACGCCATCACCTCACCGACACCTCCCAGACCCCTGGGCAGGAAGCACCTTCATCTCCCAGCACAGTGGGAAGTGCCTGGTCACTCAGCAGTTGAGAAGCATAGCAGGATGGGGACCCAGGAGAAGGGTCAACCTTCCAAGGTGAATAGGACACATCTGGCAACCAGGGCCCCAGGAACAAGCTCTCTGGGGCAGGCTTGGCAGGAGACTGCAGCATTCCCAGTTCTGTGAGTAGCTGCTAAGCCACCCCAATATTTACACATAAAGAAGCACCAAGCAAGGTGAGAAATGGGTGGAACATAAGTCCACCTGCTGAAGCCCCTTCCCAGCCCCTCCCCCTAATCTCCCTACGTGTAACTCCTTCCCAGCCTGGCCCTGTCTTCCACACATTTTATAGGGAGATATAGATGACTTAGACTTACAGATAAAGAAACAGAGACACAGACAAATAGACAGATGTAGATATCCATTCTTCCTCTTTGAAATGACTTTGCTGGCATCAACCCACCCTCCTTTAATTTCTCCTTGGAAGCTCTCCCTAATATCCCATCTCCTGTCGTGCAGGCCGAAGTCACAGTTCCCTCATCTGTATTCCCACAGCGTTCTTTTCACACTCATTACAGTATTCTATTACAGTTACTGGTCAATATGCCTGTCTCCCTGTCTAGTACAGGGAATTTGTGTGCATGGGTGGTACTAAGAACAGAACGCAGGGTCTCACTTGTGGTAGGCAAGTTTTCTATGACTGAGCTACATCTTCAGCTTGTCTCCCTTTCTAGAATGTAAAAACAGAAAACTTATTCATGTTTGCATCCCCAACATTTAACACAATGTTTGATGTGCAGTGGGCATCCAAAAGTGTTTGGCAATGGAACTGATGTAACACATAATCTTTGAGTGTCTACTATGAGCTGGTGGGAGGGAGATGGCATCCCCTTCAAGGAGTTCCAAAGTACAGTCTGATAAATGCTTTGGAGGGTGAGAACAGGGTGTAAAGGACACATGGTCTAGAAGGGAAGCTTCCAAGAAGAAGATCTCATGGATCTGTGAGGACCAAGAGATGTCTGGGGAAAGGAGAGCTGTTCTAGCAGAGTGACCATATTACATATGCAAAGGTCCAGAGGTAAGAGAGACTCAGGAATGTTTTAGAAACTACAATGCCGGTGAGGGTAAAGTATAAAGTGTGAGATGTCCTAAAGTAGCAGAGGATAAGGATGGGGAGATGTGCACAGGTCAAACCACTCCTTCCTTCTTACAGATCAGGCGGTGGGGGTGTGTACACCTTCTCTCCACAGGGAAACTCAAAAGTTGACTGAATGAGGCAGTGAACAGGATGGACAGTTTCTACCCATATGAACTTTCAGAGGAGGAGAAAAAAGTAAATACACAAAGTAACTCTATAATGTGGTGGGTGGGAGTGAAACACATAAGCAGCAGAGATAACATACAGTCGAGGTTGGGAAATCATTGTGTAACAATGATCTGAGACTTCAAGGACAGGTGAGCCCCCCGCTGTGAGAAGCATGACAGAGTCTCTAAATGGGCCATAACATGCACCAACCCTTCAGGAAAGAGCCTGGTGTGACCAGGGGCTGGGAGGCCACGGACAGGTGGGGCACTGCAAACAAGAGGAAGGGCATCAGTTAGGATGTGGTCAGCTACCAGCAGCAGAGAACCTTCCCCCTTATGCCTAGAACTGTAAAGACATTCATCACCCCATGGAAGAGGGGACTGAGTCTCCCCCTCTCACATCTGTGAGATGGCTGGACAACACCACATCCTCACCCACTGTCCTAGTCCATTTTCTGCTTCTATGACAGGATACCACAGGCCAGATAAATTACAAACAGGTAACTCATTGTTCTGGAGACTCAGAAAGCCAAGACTGCAGGGCCATCTCTGGTGAGGGCCTTCCTGCTACACTTTCCACGTGGTGGAAAATGTCCCACGGCAAGAGAGAGAGAGAGAGAGAGGAAAGGGGGTCATTTGTAACTAATCCACTCCATGATAATGGCCTTAATCCATTCACAAGGGTGGTAGTTTCATGACCTAATCACTTCTTAAACTTCTCACTTCTCATTACCAACACAATAGCAATCAAATTTTCACACACAATTTTGGAGGAGACATTGAAACCACAGCACCTACCAGTATCCATAAAGGCAGGAAGGGCACCCTAGAGGTGTCCCCTCTTATTGCATTACGCACTTATGAGGGTAGTACATCTTTCTAAGTTGCCAGAAAACATTCTCTTAAATATCACTGGCCAGAACCAAGTTACCTGTCTACTTTTAAACCAATCACTGGCAACCAAGCCACAGCAGTACCATTATTTAGCTTAAATTAACCATGACTTACTTGCTGCCATTGGGAGGTCTCTTTTTCCCTGAAAATTCCACCACCTCGTTCATGGAAATAAATCCCTCATATCCAAACAAAAGTGAGATTTTGCTACCATGGAAGATAGTAGGAAATGGCTGTTAATAGGGCAACTAATGAAGGAGAAAATGGAAGAGGAGGTAGGATAATTAGATGGGCAAGATTATACAGGGCCTTATAAGCCACTGCAAGGAGTTAGGATTTTATTCTAAGGTAATGAATACCCACTGAAAGGTTTAAGCAGAGGTGTCACATCAAACAATTTACATTTTTAAATGCATAGTTTTAAAAATGCTGTGCTTGGCCATGCTTCCAAAACTACTATATAGATTTAATGCAATACCGATTGAAATTCCAACAACATACTTCACAGAACTAGAGAAAACAATCCAAAAATTCATTTGGAAGCAGAAGAAACCTAGAATAGCAAAAGCAATTCTGGGCAACAGAGACATGGCTGGGGGTATCACAATCCCCAACTTGAAACTATACTACAAAGCTACTGTGAAAAAAACAGCATGGTACTGCCAAAGAAACAGACTCGAAGATCAGTGGAATAGATTAGAAGATGCAGAAACAACTCCAGACATACTCAGGCACCTCGTCTTTGACAAAGGAGCCAATTGCCCTCATTGGAGAAAAGATAGCCTGTTCAATAAATGGTGTTAGAAAAACTGGATTTCAACCTGCCAAAGATTAAAACTAGATCTTTATCTATCACGACACACTAAACTAAGATCGAAGTGGATTAAAGAGCTAAATATCAAGACAGAAACAGTAAACTTGCTGGAAGATAAGCTAGGTAGAACTCTCAATGACATTGGCATAGGAAAAGACTTTATGAACAAAACTTCAGTAGCCTGGGAGCTAACACAAAGAAGCAACAACTGGGATCTCATCTTATTAAAAAGCTTCTGCACTGCAAGAGAATCTACCAACAGAGCTAAGAGACAACCTACAATATGGGAAGAAATTTTTAGCAGCTGTACCTCAGACAAAGGTCCACTATCTAGAATATATAAAGAATTGAAAAAAATCAGACCCCGCAAATTCAGAGACCCAATTCAAACATGGGCATCTGAAATGAACAGACATTTCTCAGACAAAGAAGTAAAGGCAGCAAATAAATATATGAAAAAATGTTCAACATCACTGGTCATTCGAGAGATCCAAATAAAAACAACGCTGAGATTCCACCTCACTCCAGAAGGAATGGCTGCTATCATGAAATCAACCAATAACAAATGCTGGTAGGGCTGAGGGGAAAGAGGAACCCAGCTCCACTGCTGGTGGGAGTGCCAACTGGTGCAACCACTGTGGAAATCAGTATGGAGATACCGCAAAGAACTAGTACTAAAGGTCCCATTTGACCCACCTATTCCCCTGCTGGGTATCTTCCCCAAAGAATTAAAAGAATCATACCACAGTGATATATGTGCACCTAGGTTTATAGCGGCACAGTTTGTAATAGCTAAGGTTTGGAAACAGCCCAAGTGCCCATCAACTGGAAACTGGATAAAGAAGATGTGTTTTTTTTTTTAATGGAGTACTACTCAGCCATAAAGAACGAGAAACTAGAGTCATTTATAGCTAAATGGATGCATATCGAGGCCATGCTCTTAAGTGAAATAAATAGGACACACATGTGTAAATACCGAATAGTTTCTTTAGTGTGAGAAACTGAAAGTGTAAATAAGGATTGAAATGATTAAACTGAATAATTGACAGTATGAAATAGGAAAAGGTCCAAAGGTGGAGGGGTGGCAGGAGGGGAAGAGGAAAAGGAAGAAAGGAAAGGAAAAATGATGAGAAAGAAAAAAAAAAATGGAAACAAAGTCTATGTAAATAGGGAAGAGTGGAGGGGGTGAAGGGTGCACAGGTAATGGGGAAAAAAATAAGAACTAAGATACATCATGTTCAGGTACAAACACCCAATGATAAATGTAAATGTACTGCATACCTAAAATGTACCAATTAATATATAAATAAAAAATAAAATAAAATAAAATAAAATAAAAATGCTGTGCTCTGTGAAGAATGAGGGCAAGACAGGAAGTACAAAGACCAATCAGGAAGCCGCTACCCTAGGTCAGCAAAGAGACGATGGTGGCCTGGACTGAAGGTTGGCAGGAAAGGGCATAAATTTGGGGCATGTGGTAGAGGAAAACAGGCAGGACTGGTAGAATATGGTATGTGCAGAGTGAGGAAAGGAAGAACTCAGGGACAATTCACCATGCTTCAGGACTTGCAAAAGGTGCCATTTACTGAGATGGGGAAGGTTTAGGAAGAAGCAGATTTGGGGAGAGAAATCCAGAGTTGGGTTTTTCATGTTTAGTACATCCAAATGAAAATCCTAGGAGGCAAGATCAGAACTCAAAAGAGAAAGGTGGATATCACTGCTTTAGATGGCATTTAAAGTGTGGCAATAGGTGAGGTCACTTGGCAACAATGTCTAGAGAAGGCAGCCTGGGGCCAAGACCTGGGGAATCCAATATTTAGACAAGTGTAAAGGAGGAACAAACAGAAAAGGAGACAAGCAAGAAGAGTCCAGGTGGGGAAAGCCAGGAGGGTGGAGTGATGGAGCCTAGAGAAAGTCTTTCCCAGAAGTAGGGAGTGTGGAACGATGCTGAAAACTGAGAAAGTAACACCCATGTCCACAGAACTGAGTGATATAAAAGTGACCTGCACAGAGTTGTGGGGATGGATGCCAGACAAAAGTGGCCAGGAGAGTGACCTGGAGGTGAAAAAGTAGAAGCAGTGTGTACATACAACTCTTCTGATTTGCTTGGGCCATGAAAAGGAGGAGAAATAGAAAATCAGCCAAAAGAGAAAGTACAGCTATAGCAGGCTTTTCAAAGACGACAGAAAAAAGAACACATCTCTACCCTGCCAGGGATGAAGCCAGGTGAGGTTCTCAAAAAGGTAAGAGGCTAGGATCCAGTGTGCATGCAGAGGACAGGCTCTGGAGTACATACATGGGAGTGCTGCTGCAGGCAGGCGTCCAGAGCTGGGGCGGGAAGACAGCACCAGTCTGATGTCTGCTGTTTCTGCAATAAAAGCTGAGGTGAAAGGCTAGACTCAGAGGGAGAGTGTGGGAGGTGAGGCAGGGGATCTCAAGCCAGAAAAGGTATGAAATAGGAGCCTTGGGAGTGGAAAGTAAGTCTACTAGAGAAATATCATATGATAAAAAAATCTTTAAAGACCACTGAATTGAACTATGATTTTCAGTTAGGAAAGCTTCCAGCCCAGGGGAATGCAGTAGTGAGTGGAGCAGAGGATCAATTAGGAGAGTGGCACAGAAATCTCCACTCCTGTTCTCCGGGTACAAAAGGAAAGAGAACAAAAAGCAGCACATTTACACAGGAAGCACAGGCCTTCTAGGATGGTGAGCATCTCTAAAGAGGTGTGGGTGCATATGTTGAGAGTCCAACTGCAATTATTCCATGGACAAACTTACATATAATTTCCAGGATGCTACCTCTTCATTTCTGAAAGATCCGTAATTGGCACTGATTCTTACCTTGAACATAAAAGTTTTCTGGTCCCTAAAGCTTCTCTGTCAAGTACTTAATGACCTGTAAAATACTTAACTAAGCCAAGAGCTCTAAATTTCAGGAAGGAGGCAGAAAATCCTTCAGTAAAGTAAGTCTTTTTGTAATATAAATGACCTCCACCAACTGAGTTTTCCAAAAGGGAGGTCCACCTGCATTCCTGGTCCTCTGTGGCCAGAGTTTGCACAGGTGGTTTGTACTGACATCTTTTATTTCCTACAACATTGACACACATCTGCTCAAATTAATTACTCTTCCAAGATCTCTCCCCTGACTCATTTGGAGAGAACAAGAGCTCTGGTGCTGATGCAAATGCAGCAGATGAGGCGGTACATGAGGAGGAGGTGTGGCACAGGCACCTTGCCATCTTTCCAGAAGAGGTCGGGACAGAAAGTAGCTGGGATGCACTACAAGCATATGCTCCAGCAAACCCTTCCAACACACTTTTAAGTTAAACATCTGACATGATTCATGCTGCTGCCACAATGGGAAGACACAAGGGGAAGAGCAACCATAGGAAGGAGTTGTCCAGAAAACAAGCCCTACAGTGATACCTTATTGAGTATATGGTTTTCCTGCCAATCAGCAGCATAGTCACATCCAGGCCCATCTGCTGTATTGAAGCTGGGCTGCAGGGTTGGGAAGAGGAATCAGAGGGGACCACCCTGAAAGATGACATGCCCACAGGCAAGGAGGAGGCATAAAAGGGAAGCAGAGAATACAAATACAGGCACCAGAGTCCTCTTCTTCCAAATGTGACCAGATGCCCAGTGTGGTGACTTGCCTCAGTTTATACCTCCAGTCTGCAAAGGAAGCAAGGGAAGGAGCCACTTCTTATAATTTACCCACTTAACATGCCACATCTGGGTAATAACCACCATTATCTGTGAATGTCTTGGGCTTCAGGTCAGAGTCAGCCTAAAGAAACTCAGGGAAGGGAGAGAGCTGAATATTACTAAGCCAAGTCCCTTAAACTCTCAGCAACTTCATTTAATACAACAGTAAAACAGAGAGAGCAATTCCCAGCTCAGGAGCTACTGAATCAGTGATGTGTGTAAGACCCTTACTGTGGTACATGAGATATACAAACATTGTGCAAATGAAAGGTTAGACAGGTCCTTGAGGAAGGGACCCTTGGCAGAGGCTGCTTCCAAGGGGCCTAAGAGCCCACCAACACTGGCCACCGAGTCATGCATGAGATGGCCACCATACTTATGCACAGTACAGTGAGCCTTAGAGTTCCCATGAAGAGGGTAAGTTTAAACTAAGGGAATGACCAAAGCAGATATATCCATCAATTTATTCACCTGACAATGAATTGAGTGCCAACTACATTCCAGGGATCATGCTCAGCCCAGAAATGTATCAATGACCAATGTGGCTCCTAGACATCAGGGTACAGGAGGTGTCACTAGGCTTCATCTGGGACTGCAGACTTCAAGTAGGGGATTAGGGCTGGGGGAAAGTGAGCAACAAACAGGGTATGTGTCAAAGGTACTAAAAAAATTATGGCAAACAAGTTGAGTGACATTTTTCCTAAGAGGACATGCACAGAACACAAGATCCAAAGTAACTCCACAGCTCCTAAGCACTGTAAACAGAACCAATCAAAAAACAGTATTTTCAATCCCTCATTTGAATCTGGCACTATTCGAAGGACCAATCAGAAGATGCTATTTTCTATCTTTCCTTTTACATGTGGGCACAACCAATCAAAAGATGTTGTTTCTGATAGCTCATTTACTATTTACTATTTACTCATTTCTGGCAGGAAACGAAGCGAGTTTTCCAACAGGATAGTTTATACCTGATGTGACACCAAGTGAGTTTTTGATAAGACAAATGTCCCAATGCCTTATTTGCACAAGGAGGAAGCCAACCTGGGAATTTTGGATACAAAAGACCCTTTTCCCTTATCCTTAGGACCACTGGCCTGCTATTGCCCTGTAGTGTGTACCTCTTTTCTGCCTTTAACAGATGTACACCTTCACTAACTTTTCTGTGTGTCTTGTCCAATTCTTTGTTCAAAACACCAAGAACCTGGAAAGAATCCCCATAGACCCATCATCCAGTAAAAGACCCAGGCCACCAGGCTGATATGCAAGGCAGAATGCTAGTTCCAGGTAGAATAGCAGCGCCTAAGAGCTATTTCTATCCTAATCCCCTTGGTACAAAGGCAAAGTCTGTAGCTGTGAAAACGAGATCCACCCTGGCAGGATGAACTCAGAGTCTGAGCACTAAGGTCTACAAGTGGGGCCCAGGAAGGGGAGCAGAGAAGCAGAGAAGCTTAGGCAGAGGTAAGGTATAGCTCTGGAGTGGAATTTGCTACAGTTTAGATCTTAAATGTCCAAAAAGCTCATGTGTTCAGAGGATGGAGTTTTTGAGGCAACTAGGTCATAAAGACTCTAATTTCATCTGTAGATTAATCCTTAGATGAGATTATAGTTTGATGGCATTATTGGGAGGTAAGGGTACAGGAAGTGGGGCTTAGCTGAAGGGAATCTCCATGGAGGTGTCATCTAAGGGACAGTATCTGGTTCTGGATACCTCTGTCTCTGTCTGTTTCTCTCTCTCTCTCTCTCCCCCCCCCCCTCCCCCAACCCCACTCCCTCCCTCCCTCCTTCCCTGCTTTGGGGCTGCCATGAGGTAAATAGCTTTCCTCTACCCCTCCCTTCTGCCACCTTTCTGGCCCACCACAGACATAAAACAATGGAACCCTTCAGCCATGGACTGAAACTGCTCAACCCATGAGCCAATATAAATCCTTTCTCCTTTGTTTTTCTCAGGTGTTTGTTCATAGCAATGAAAAGCTGACTAACGCAAGGTTGAGACACTAAAGAGAAAGAAGAAAAAACCAAGGAAACTAATTCTTTGTGATATTCTGAAATATATATTTGGTCTTCATCCTTGTTTTCCAGCTTACAGCTCCTAAAACCATTAGACTTTTAAGTGTCCTTTGTATGATAATGAGCAGGCAGAGGGCTGACAGCCCTACTTAGCTTCAGGGTAGGTGCTGGTCACTAGAAAGATCTGAGCAGGATTAGAAGGTTGGGACTTCCTGCTGCACCCCCAACCTTAGGAATGGAAAAGAGGCTGAAGGTTAAGCTGATCTCAATGGTCAACGGCTTAATCAATTATACCTATGTAATGAAGTTTTCATAAAACCAAAAAGGAAAAGAGAGTTATAGGACTTTAGGACAGTGGATCACATGGGGGCTTGCAGGAGGTGATCAAGAAACGTCCATGTGCCAGAAGGGTAAGCACCCCAACTCCAAGCGGACAGAAGTTCCTATACCTGGGACCCTCCTAGTCTTCATCCTACATGTCTCTGCATCTGGCTGTTTATTAAAATATTCTGAATAATAAACCAATAAACATAAGTGTTTTCCTGATTCCTGTTAGCTGTAGTAACAAATTAACCAAACCTAGACAAGCACAGTAGTTTGTACTTGCAATCCTAGCACTCTGGGAGGCTGAGGCAAGAGAATGGCAAGTTTGAGCTTAGCATGGACAACTTAGCACCTCAGCAAGATACTGTTTCAAAATAAAAAAGGGCTCAGGATATAGCTCAGTGCAAAGGCCTTGGGTTTAATCCCTAGTACCCACCACCCCTTTAAAAAATAGTAAACCTAAAGAGGGGGTTGTGGGAACCCCAGTTTGTAGTCAGAACCACATGTACAACAACATGGAGCTTGTGATTAACACCTGAAGCAGGGATGGGAGCAGCCAGGAGAACCCCAATCTGTGGTTTCTGAGCTGCTTCAGGTAGACAGTATCAGAACTGACATAGGTTAGCAGACACCCACCTGAAGACTGCTGCAGAAATGGCTACTTGCTATTGTTGGGGAGAATTGCCCATACCCTTTGGGGTCACAGTGGTCTTCTGTATTGACTGATGGTGTGACAGCAGAAGGAAAAGGATTTGTTTCTCCTACCCAGCCCTCAAAGGTGATAAAAACACTAAGATGTGCCCATCTTCCTGGCCTATACCTAGGCCTGGGACAGAGGTGTATCCTTGAATCAGCAGAATTCATAAAACAAAAGCACTAAGGGCGGAGCCTGTCCTAAGTTGGCTGCTTTACCATGAAGCCCTTACCACCCTCTCTGGGCCTTAGGGGACTGGACCGAGTGACCTTTGAGGTCCCTTCTTGCTCTGGATTTCTGTGAGTAAAGTCAGAAAGAAGCCTTTACATGTGAAATGCCAGCTGCCCTAGCTGGACCACATTTGTCCCTGTGGCCTTTTTGGCTATCAATACCTTTTAAATATATATTAAAAGAGATAAATGTGCCTGTTCCCTGCCTAGGACTGAAGCTATTGTGGTTGTAGTTGGAGGAGCTAGGCAGGCAGGGGGTAGTGAAGAATTCCAGGGAGATTTACATTTTGCTTTCCGAGTCCCCCTTTGGACCAAGGAATGCAGATAAGGAGAAAAAGGATGCTCCCCAAGCTGCCAGCTCAATACCTTTGTTCATATTTCAAACATTCTGAGCCCTGTCCTTCTCCAGGGGCTGTGACTAATTCAAGAGGCCTGATTGCTAGAGTGAGACTATGTGGCCAACACTGTGAAGGTCCCAGGGACTGACCTAGCAGGAGTTCCTGAGCCAAAAGCAGGTGTCTCCAACCTGCCATGTCCTCCCTAAAGAGATCTCTAACCACAGATGATGGCCTAGGTAGAGTTTTGGCTTCTCCTGGGTAGAAGTCAGGACTGTGCATTATAGACTGTTTTGTTTGGCCTGGGCATTGAGGTAAAATCAGGCTGTGCAGTGGTTCTCAAAATGTGGTCCCCACACCAGCAGGATCAGCATCAGTACTGGCTGGAACCTGTTACAGATGCAAATTCTTGGGCCCCTACCCAGAAGCAGAAATCCTTGGGGTGTTTTAACAATCCCTCAGATGACTCTAATGCCTGGTAAAGTCTGGGAACCACTAAGGTAGTAGTAACTAGGGAGGGATTATTCTTGGGCCCATTACAAGTTGTTTAGCAACTACTGTATTGTCTTCAGCTAGCTAGGTCTGCTGGGTACACTATGTTACCAGCAAGCTGAGCCACAGAGGGATCTTGTGTGTTCTCTAGCAAAGAAGGGAGTTCACCCTGAACAAAACTTACTGTTGGGGTTTCCTGATGCCAGTGACTCTGCACCATCTACTCATAAAGACTCTTATTTCCAGAATAAAGTCCCAACTCATAACCCATAATCCAAGGCCCTTTGTGCCTTGACCTAGACAACATTTTCGCTCTTATCTCTATCCTAGCTTCACCATTTCTCAACTAGGGATGACTCTGCCAGGACAGTCAGCAAAACAGGTTTAGCTGCTGCAACTTAGAGGATAGAGGGTGCTACTGGCATCTGGTGAGTAGAGACCAGAGATTCTGCTAAACATGTCCAGTCCACAAGATATCCCCCTCCAATGAAGAGTTATCTGGTCCCAAATGTTGAGAACCCTGCCATACACTATGCCCTGATGCCAAACTCTTCCAGTCATCATTCCAAACACCTTGCCCTTGGCTTATACCCTTGACCTCCTGGAAGGGCTGGATCCTGATCAAGTACTCCTGCAAACCCCCACTCTTGCTATAACATTTTCCCAGCCCATCTAGATCGCAGTCTGGCTGGCCACTGACATCTGCTCCAGAACTAGGCTGGCAGAGACCCTGTGCTGTCCCTGTGACCCCTGTCTCAGGGAGTCCCTAGAGGGCCCACTGCCCACTCCCTTCTATGCCTGCACATGGTAGGCACCAGATCTGTACTGGCTGATGGATGGGTTGCCAGGCAGAGAGGCAGAAAATTGGCTGGCAGGGCAATCACCACACCCTAGCACTGCAACCCCCCAAACATCATTCTCCACAAAGCCTCCTCCAACAGAACCCTAGCCTTGGGCACTGAGAAACCTGAGGGCCAGAGCTATTTCACCTCCCTCTGGATTCCAGGTGTCCCCCAAGTGTGGACCAAACCTGGGCACATATCAGCAAGTACAGGCACTCTGGACCTCTTGTTCTTGCTCACCTCTAGCTGGCAACCATCCTCCCTCCTGAGTATTCATGCCCACACACCCACCCCTGTCTGTGTGCTGAAGCTCACAGTCTGGGGCGATAAATGGAATTCGTGAATACAGTTTGGCAAATCCCTGCCATGAAGTAACTGACAGCGGTTTTCATACTGAGCACTGCAGGGCTGGAACAATTACGCCATATCAGGATGGAATTAGAAAGATCTCTTAATAATGCAGCTGGCTGCTCCAACAGCAGCGTCCCTGTCCAACAAAGCTCTATTCTTCCCATCCAATTGGAAAAGGAGCTCACCAGCTTCCTGGTGCCTGTATCACCCTGCAGACCCTCTAGCACAAGAGCTGAGTAGCACCTGGCCCAGTGGTCCAGCAAGCCTGATGCCACAAGACTGCACATGCCTGCCCACTGACCTCGCCAGGCTGGCTTTTCCCATGGAGTCCAGGATGCATGAACTAGGCCTAAAAATCAACCCCCAAGACCTCCTGATCTGCTTTCTATGCAACTTACTGGCCCAAGCACCCTAACACCCCTTCCTACCTAAAATCCCACTTCAAAGAGCTCATCATAATAATAACTACATTAGTCTGATACTGTGCCAGGAGTTCCACACACACCATCTCATTAGGTATCATTATCCCTATTTTGGATGTCACAGTCTTAAGTAACTTCTCCCAGGTGACAAGCAATGAGTGGCAGAGCTAAGATCCTGCGCCATCTGATCCAAACCCCATGCTTCTCTCTCCATGTGATGTTGTTAAAGAATCTTTTTTCTGTATCAAAATGGCTCTGCATTTCCTTCCAGCCACTCACTCATATCTGCCCGCACTGCCTTCTCCAGGAGCCTCTCACCCATGATTGTCAGTGTCATTACATTAGACTTCTTTTCACTCAGATTCCCGTTATATCATCTGAACCTGGCATTATAAAGCACCCCCATCATAAACATCGGCTTGATTACAAGCAGAGAATATTGCTCCTAATAAATAAGCATGTGTAATGCATACAGAGAGAGAAAGAGACACCTCTATATTTTCAGTTTTGTAAAGACAAATCGCCTCGATTGTTTAATCAATAAAATGCCTCTCTTAACTCCTACTGTTATTACAAAGCAATTTCAGATGGAGTGAGAAAGAAGCATCACATCTGTATTCCTGTCAGGGCAGACAGGGTCTGATTAGGCTGATGGATGAAAGATCAGAACAACACCAGTCCACTAAAGGCTTGGGTCTGGGTCCCCCTCACTGCCAGGCCCCAGGCCCCAGCCACTCCTGGGGCAGAGGAGGGAGGAGCAGGTGTCTCAGTCTCAACTGCTCATCAGGCACAGGAGGCCAAAGTACAGAGAGATTCTTCTAACCTGTGGGACCTGATCTAATCAGGGGAGTCCTGGGGACAAATGTACTCTCCAGGTCAGAGAGGTGCTTCTGTGAGCCAGAGGGAAGGAGACTAGAGAAGCAAGTGCTCATGCTGAATATGTCATGGTGACTTCTTCTGTCTACAAGAACGGCCAAGTTCAGACACTCAGCATGTGGTCATGAACTGGCAATGAAGGTGTGCTCCCCCAACAGATCTCCCTGCTGCGTCTAATTCACACTACAGCCCTGGTGAGCAGCCTAGAACACAAAGCAGAGGGAGGGAGCGATGGTCACTCCATTACAGAAAGCTTGCCATTAATTCCCCTAAGCTCTGCATAAGGAGGTCCAGCTCCCCTCTCTAAACAAAGGCCCTGCCTGGATGGGCCCTGCCTTGTTTTCCAGCTTCACCTCTTGTCTTCCAACCCCTGCATCTTTTTCCTGGCCATTCCCAACTCTTCGCTGTTTCCTCGGCATCCTGTGCTTCATGCACCAAAGCTTTTGCAAATTCTGGTCATTCCCTAAAATACTACTCAACAGATTCTATCTTGGCAAACTCCTGTTTGTCCTTTAAGACCCACTCATGACTTTTTCTATGGTTTTTCCCTGCTCCCAGGTACTCCTGCCTCAGACCTCCTGCCACACCTCACACACAACTCTATCACTGAATGTCACTTGTAGCACCCTATGCATCAGCTTACATGCCTATCTCTAAAGGTTCGTGGCTTGCAAAATTTGTATCTGCAGCCCTGACCTCTGTTCTGAACTCCAGATCCTTATGTCTATCTGTGCCCTTACAGGTGCTTTTACACCATGCGGTTCATCTCCAAAACATACCTCTGAGCTCCAAACCCCAAATTTGTGTCTCCCTAAGACTCCCTCATTGTGCAAAATGGTATCCTGGCACAACCAGTTACTCAAACTGAAACTGCCAGTCACTCTTAATTCTTCCTTCTCCCTCATGTCTCACACCCTAAAACAAGTCCTATCAGCTCTATCTCTATGCTTATCTAATGCAAAAGCAACTCAATGGAGGGAGGATGAACTTTTAAAAGAATAATGTGGAAATAACTGAATACTCACTTGCAAAGAAAAATGAACCTTAGTCCATACCTGTCACCATGTATAAAAATAACTCAAAAAGGGTCATAGTATAAAATTTTAAATTATAAAACTTCTAGGGGAGACCACTTGTGACCTTGGATTACACAATGAGTACTCAGACATAATATCAAAAGTACAATCCATAAAAGAAAAAATTGAAAATTAGACTTTATAGAAGAATTCCTTTTTTCAAAAGGCACTGTTAAGAGAATGAAAAGAAACCAAAAGAATTGAAAACTGAGTCTCAAAATGCTACTTGTACACTCATGTCCATAGTAACATTATTCACAACAGACAAAATATGGGAGCAACCCAAGTGTCCATCAACAGATGAATTGGGCAAACAGAATGTGTTCTATTCATACAATGAATATTACTAAGCCTTAAAAGGGAGAAAATTTTGACACATGCTATAACATGGATGAACACTGGGGATATTATGCTAAGTGAAATCACAGAAGATAAATACTGTATGATTCCACCTACATGAGAAACATAGAATATTGAAATTCACAGAAACAAAAAGTAGAATGGTATTTTCCAGGAGCTGAGGAGAATGGGGAATGGAAATTGTCATTTATCGGGGACAAAAGTTTAGCTTTGCAAGATGAAGAAGTTCTGGAGATTGTACTGCAATGTGAATGTACTTCATAGTGCTGAACGACATATTTAAAAATGGTTAAGGGGCTGGGGATTTAGCTCAGTGGTTCTGCCGCCTGCCTCACAAGCACAAGGACCCGAGTTCGATTCCTAGTACCAAAAAAACCCCCAAAAAACAAAATGGTTAAGATGGTAAATTTCATGTTACATATATCTTACTACAACTTTTAAAAAGAACTTACAAGATCTAGACCATCAAGGTAAGATTCTCAAAAAGCCTGTCTTCTGTAAACATTGAATGATGAAAAAGGGATAGTCTGTGATAAAAAGAATTATACATATTTAGTATTCACTTTACTTTCATGAATATACAGTGAAGGGAGGAGTGGGGAAGGAGAGAGAATACAAGCCACAGAATGAGGGAAAAGTATTTGCAAATCATGTATCAGATAAAAGACTTGTATGCAGAATATAAAGATCTCTCAAAACTCAACAATAAGGAAAGTAATGACCAACAGAGCGATGTGCAAAAGGCTTAACCAGATACTTCAAAGAAGATTATAGGGATTGCAAATAAGCACAAGAAAAGATACATTCTTAGCCATTAGGGAAATCCAAATGGAATACCATCATATACCTATTAAAATGGAAAAAAATTTTCAGTTTCTTTCTAAAGTGCAGTATTATTTGCTAGTGAGGATACAGAGCAACTAGAACTCTCACACATGGCTGGTGGGAATGCAAAAGAGCAGGCCACTCTGGAACACAGGTCGGCAGTTTCCTATAAAGTGAAACCTGCTTACTATGGGGCCCCAGGGGGATCTGCAGGGTGATAAAGCTGTTCTACATCTTGTCTATGGTGGTGGCGACAGGACTCTTGGGTTTGTCAAAAGTCAGGGGACTTTACACTAAGCAAGGTGACTGTGTGTGAAGCATACCTTCTTGACAAACTGCCCACTCAGGTCTGGTGCCTCCAGGGCCACCTTGTCCTAGCTGCTGTTGGTTGTCACCCAGCCTACAGCAATGTGGTGCTTCTTAATGTCCCCCTGCTATAGTTTATTCTTTAAAAGCTGTCAAAATTCCATTTTTCAAACATAAATCACACTCTGTCACTCCCCTGCCCAACTCCTCCGATGTCTTCTCATCTTATTTTAGAATAACATCCGAATCCCTCTCCAGTGTACACAGGCAGGCCTGCCACTCAACGCTCACCTCATACCATTCACCCTTGGTCCCCCGTGACCAGCAATTCTGACATCTGTGCCTCTCTCCAGCACAACACACGTGTCACTATCTTGAGGGGACCCATCTTGTCCCCTCTACCTAGAAGGCCCAGCCCTGATGTGTGCCTGGCTCCTTCTTACCAGTCAGAGCTGATGTAACTGTTGCCTGCCCCACAGTTCAGCCCACAAAGCCCTGCACCACACACTTCATCCATCCTAATGTGTGCTTTTTGTCCTGGCACTGATTACATACTATCTACCACCAGTCATCTCTGCTCTGTGCCTGCACCATCATGTAGCTTGTTCATGGATGAATCCTCAGTGCTAGGGCAGGGCGTGGCACACAGTAGGTGTTCAATAAATGCTTGAACTAGACTGCTATCTTCAGGTGGAACTCTGCCTCCGAATCTTTCTGAGTGCTTTCTGATGGGATGTCACTGCCCTCTTGAGACAGGAGCAGCACTGCCACCAGGATCTCCCACCCAGCCCCCACTGTGGGGTGAAGTACTTAACCTGGAACTTCCAAGAGCAAGATGGCTGGTAGTTAGGAGCAGAGCCAGAGTTCATGGCCAACTCATGGCCCAGTGGAGCCAGGGGCATGGGCAATGACTTCCACCTCCTGCTCTGCATGGATGTGCAAAGGGGCCAAAGGAGGAAGGAAGGCAGACATGGCAGGGAGGCTCCAGGAACAGGGATCTGCTGGCCAGCAGAGCCCTCAGCCCTGCCCAACTACTGGCTCCCAGGGCTGAGGGGCAGCTGCTGAGTGGCAGTCAGGATTTGGAACCCAATCTCATCAAGTAAGTGGCACCAAGTGCCCAACACTGTGTCTGGCACTGCACTAAACATTTGTGAATTGCCTTTTACAGAAGAAAAGGAAAGGAGAACACTGACGTATTGGACCCAGTACCTCTAGAAGTTCTAGCAGTGCTGTCTCATTTAATACTCATGACAACCTTGTGAAGTTAAGGATAGTATTATCCTCATTTTGTGGGCTTTATTTTTTTCAGACAGGGTCTCACTATATAGCCCAGGCTGGCCTCAAACTCACACTGATCCTCCTGCCTCTGTCTCCCAAGTGCTGGGATTACAGGCATGTGTCACCATACCTGGCTCCTCATTTTTATGTGACCTCAGAGATCACTCATGTTGTGAATGGCAGAGCCTTTTGGAGTTCACACTAGGCTTAGTTATGTCCAGGGACAGCCCTTAACCCCACCTTCTCTTCAGGGTGGAGGGGCAGCCCAGAGAGTCCACAGGATCCTGCTCCTGAAGCAACACCTGCCCTCCTCTTTCTTGTCCCTGGGACTATATCCAATTCTGCCCCTCCATGTTCTCATATCCTGCCACCAGCAGGTGCAGACCTAGCTGAGATCAACTCTGATAATCAGCCCAGCCCTCAGGCTGGGTGACAACCAGAGGGCTTCTACTCCTCTGCCCTCAGGACTTCTTCCCCCTTTCTTCCTGTCCCCATCTCCCTGTGTCTGCCTCATCTTTCTGTCTTTGTCTCTGCTCATCTCTGTTTCTCTGCCTCATACATGCAGACACACACACACATACACACACATGCACCTGAGGGTGTGCACATGCACAAAGGTACACACATGTGTACATGCATACATATGTGCATGCACACACTGCCACCATCCCTGTTCCAATTCACTTTCTTCACTGTGCTGGAGGAACTGGAGCCTGTCAGATGGAAGCTCTGGAAATCCCTCTGCAGGGCACTATGAGCATGGAAGACATCTGGGCTACAGCTGTGGTCCCAGGCCTGGAGCTGAAGTCCATACACTGCACAGGGCCTAGTGGCTGCCTGGACCTGTTCCAGCATCACTGCTCCCCATTAAGCCTCAGCCAGCTGAATAGCACCAGTCACCTGGACCTGTGGCTCCAAGCAGGATGGTGGGGTAGGTGTGCTGTTTCGTCCAGGTGCTCAGGGCCAGCTCAGACACAGCCCAGCAGTGTTGCTGGGGAGAAGTGGAGACAGGAGGGCAGGGACTGGCATAATTTTATGTCTGGCCTTTCCTAGTCGACAGGCAAAATGATTCTGATCCCCTAGCTCTCAAAATTAGCTGCATTTTACAGCCCTGTCTGGCAGAAACAGAAAATGTCCTATTAAATCTTAATCACCTGCCTCCAAGGAGCTCCCCAGCCCCTTTGTCCCCTGGAGGACAGCCAGCTCTGAGTGACCACAGTGAGATACTAGTGGGGTAAAGGGGAACAAGAACATCCAAGAGATGGTGTTTGGAAGGCTCCCATCCACCCTGCATTGGGCAAATGCCTTTAGAACCAGAACGAGCCTCTACTAAGCCAAAAGGTGCTGGTCATCTCATTCTGTGCTTCCTAGGGAAGCCTGCCCTTCACATTCTCCTCTCTGGCCACAATCTCCTCAGCCCTCAGCAACACACTTGGCCCTCTCCACCATGTGTCTCTGGACCGCAGCATTGCCATGTGTCTCTGGCATTGGCATGGGTCTCTGGACAGCAGCAGTCATGTCCCAATCCACAAGCTGCAGTTGTGGACAGCCTATACCCTGCCCCATTTCTCCATGCACACACAGAGGCCAATGGAGAAACATTTCTTTGAAAGAGAGATGCCACATGACCTTCAGGATTATTCAAATATTAACCACCTAGATAAACCATTTCTCCTATATTCTCATTATCACCTCTCCAGCTGAAGTCAAAGTGCAGTATTTCTCTTTTATATCCAGAGTAGATGTTTCTGGTGACTCCTGGGGAGAAGGGAAAGATGAAAGAGAAGGCAGGGGCAACCCAAGAGAAAAACAGAGCTGACTTAACCAGGACCTGAGGTAAGGCTGGGGCCAAAAGGCCAGAAAGCCCCAGAACCAAACATCAGCCCGCCTTGTCCCTGGCCCTGCACAGGTACTGGTCACAAAAGGGCCTTCTGGACACAGACTCACAAGGTCCCTCCCAGCTCCCAGAGATCTGTTCATGATTTTGGCCTTGTCACCTCTTGGGTCCCCTCCAGAGGCACTGCCACTTGCCTCCTGCCAGAGTGACTGTCCATAACCATTACAGCGATAAGCAGGGCTCCTCTTCACTGACCTTGAACTAATCCTTGCACATTCTTGACTGGACCTGTCTTCTCTGACTTTACTCTCTTTCATTTCCACTTCACCCAGCCATGAGAAAATTAAAGCACAGGTATGTGGATCCTGCTCTGTTTCTTCCATCACCTCTCACCAGTCAAAGAACTCAGGGTCAAGAGCAGCTGCCTCTCCAGACACCCACCACTCCTAGGGAGGAAAGCAGAAGGGGAAGACCTAGCCTTCCTGAAGTCCAACCTCACCCAGCAGAGAAGACAAGTTTATTACCAACTTCCATTATTGCAACCAATTTTAAAGTTACTATTGTGGATTCTTAAGATGTCAACAATGAGGAATCCTATTGGCCCACTAATTAATTCAGCAATCTCCCTGAAATAATAGGAGATGTAATTGTAATTCCAAACTCACCCCTCGACCACTGGAATCAACTAATTAAACAACAATCAGCCAGCACTGGGCTTTCCTTGGAAAGATGGACTATTCCTTTTTATAGCTGCAATTAGGCGACACACTCAATAATCAGAATGAAATACAAATTTACTCAGGAGCCCAGTAAATTATGGCCATTCATACTTTGTTTTCCTATAGTCGCCACCCAGGAAATAAAAGGGGCTGCATTTCCCAGCTGCACCAGGATGCTGTCCAAAAGGTCTGGGATTCACTCCTCAGGGTCCCTCCCAATATCAGGGGGTTTTCTGCTGCTTGGTTCCTAAGCACAAAGTAAAGGGAGGAAGCTGCTTGCAGCAGGTTCAGTCCTACTGAAGCCTGTAGGGGCACCCTGTAGGAAGTCAAGGTGGCTCACGGTTTCGGGATGGAAAATGAAGAACAAAGCAAGTGCAAGAGCCATGTCTGTGTCTGTACCTGGGTAAGTGTGTGAAGCATATATCTCACTCAGCTGTAGCAACACTGGGCCATGAGCACAGGGGAAAGAAACCCCTCTGCATTTCCTACAAAAAAAAAAATGGTGCAGGTGGGGAGGAGGGCATAGACAGGGGTGGAAACCCTCCCACACTAGAGGGAAGAGCTGTAAAATGATGCAGACAAGGTTCCTAAAGAAGCACTGAGTAAGTGTGAAAATTAAATCAGGTAAAAGGCAATGGCTGGCCTGGGAGAAGGAGGAGAGGTGTGAGATGATAAATGGAAAGATATTCACACAGAGGTGCTGTCAGCCCACCACAGACTGAGTGGAAAACTCACACTTTTCAGAATATGCCAAAATGCTCATGTACTCCAATGGAGACAGCAAAGGATCCCAGCACTGATGTGCAGAACTGAACTACCTCTACTTTTCTCCCTGAGGGGCAATGGGCATGGCAGGGTGCTCTGAAGCTTAGAAGGCTGTGGAGCATGATGCCCATTGGCCCCTCCCCAAAACTCTTAGAGGGCAAAACAGAAGCTATTTTCCTAAAAGCATGATAAAGCTTCAGGAGAAATTCAAGTAAAGGCTTTTTTTTGCACAAGATGTGGTCTACTGTCCCATACCCTCAATATCCGAAGGTCTCTGAGGTCAGAGACCCCTTACCTGTCACTATAGATCCAGACACATAGAAGGTACTCAACAAACACTTGTTAAACAGAAATGCCTGGTTCTGGGGTGGCCCTCTGCTCAGCAGGCCCAACAGGAATGCACAGAGCAAAGAGCATCCTCTCCCTGTAGACTGACTAATGAAGTAAGGCACGGAGACAAAGTGATATAATAGTAAGTAATGCCCATTTACTCATTCAAAAACATTGATTGGGCACCAACTCCATACCACATATGTGCAAGACACTGAGGGTTCAACAGTGAGCAAGATGGGAACAGCCCCTAAAGCTTGCAGTCCTAGGGAAGAGAGACAAGTGCACAACAGCCAGGGAAAGTGAGAAAGGAATGACAGGCAGGTGGAGGGAGTGATGGTCTTTCCTAAACTGAGACCTTAAGAATGAACAAAAGTAAACCAGGGCTTTGGTTTTCTTATCTGTAAAGTGGGAGTAATAAGAGTGCCAGCCTCATAGGGTTGTTGTGAGAATCAAATAAGAGAATGTACAATAGTCCCTGGTGTGTGGCAAGTTCCATCCAAGTGTTCACTATTTTGGCAACTGCTATTATTATCATCCCTCCACAGTCTTCTCTTTGAAAGAAGACCTAAAATCAGGGAGGTTTACCCAGCCCACAGACTTCATCTTGGCAGGCTGCTCTGGACACCATTCCCTGCCTATTTGGGCAGCATTTATAGAGCCCCACCATGCAAGTCTGGGACATGTCTGGAACAGGGAAGAAGTGCATGACTTGCTCTTTAGACGCTTACGATAAGCTTGCAGAGAAAATACAGAACAAAGCACTTTCATAATGGACAGTCTATTCCTGTGGGAACAAATCTGTGGCATGCATGCCACAGTGGGCTATTTTCATCACTGAAAGCTCTAAAAGGTTCACCATCACTGGTCTGTTCTGAGGCACTGGTGCTGGCCCCAGGTGATAGCATTTGTCAGGGATGCTCTCAGGGCTCCAGGGCTCTTCCAGAGCAGTAGCCCCAACCTGGGAGTCAATGAGACTAGGTAGCAAGGACCCAGGAGGGCAATGGCTTAACTGTCAGGCCAGGCCACTTCCAGATACTAGAGACTGGGAAGGATCTCTGAGCCACATGCCCTGGACCCCTGTGGCCTCCTGGCTCCTGATTCAGGCCCAGCTATATATTGTCTTCTGCAGCCAGGACCAGCATCTGCTACTCCAAGTCCCAGCCTCAGCCCACTCCTCTGTTCCTTCCTGGTTCCCCCATGTGACTTGCCAGCCCTCTTGTACACCTTTTCTGTGACAATTCTGGATTCTAAGTGCCCAATTCTGACTTTCCATCCTCCTGTTCATCTCTTCCTCTCATCCAGAGAGACAAGATTTAAACTGGACCTCAAAAGAATCACAAGCTAGCACTGGAGAAGACTGAGCAGAAGCCTAGGGTTCTCAGCAGCTACAGGGTGATACTGGGCAGCGGTGGGAAGGGAGGCATGGACTAATGGGGTGACTCTAGTTATCTGCTCAGCTTTTGCTCAGCAAACTGCCAAAGTCTTTCATAATGTCCCTCTCTGGGAAACTGTAAAGAGTCTGCTTGAGCATCCTTAGCACCACATTCAAGGAGAAATTCTCACACACACGACAAAAGATTTATATCCTGATGACAATGGCAGGATTAACTTTATTGATCAAGCCATCCCCATCATCAACCAACATTTATGGGGCTCTCACACTGCACAGGCCATCTGTCCCTCAACCCCAGCAATATAGAATACCCAAGGCACAATACCAAGCTGGCAAAACCAACATGGTTCATGGCCCTGGAGTAATTAAAGCCACAAGACATCCCTTTGCTTTAAATATACTTTAAATACCTCAGATTGAAAGCCATTGTGACTTTCTAACTCTAGAGCCTAGAACTTTATTAGATCAAGAGATTATTGGGGCAGGGATTTAGTTCAGTGGCACTGCACCTGCCTCGAAAGTGCAAGGTCCTGAGTTTGATCCCCGGTACCAAAAAAAAAGAGAGAGAGAGAGAGATTATTGAGTGAATGAATGAATGAATGAATGGTGTAGAACTGCCTCTCGGGGGCTTCAGGCCTGGTTATCTAATGTATGGATTACTGAGGCCTCTTACTTTTCCATCTTCTTGCAAAACATTTAACAGCCTTATTGGGGTCATTTCATTACTAATTTGTACCTCAATCAGAGAAGTGGAAGGCAGCTGAGAGAAAATGAAAAGGAGAAAGATTCAAATCAGTCTGTGCTGTTCTCTTGAGCAGCTCTGGGAGAGGGTTTAGTGGGTAAGAAAGATTGAAACTAATGGCTTAAGCAGGGCTTGGGAATTATCTGTGGATTTTATTTATGCATGACTTCTGGCATGCATTGCCATCTTCCTTCCACTCTGCCTGGAAAACTTCCCAAGAAAGACAATGCTTTAAGGCAGTGACTAAAAGAGGGGAAGGAAAGACCAGTCAGGATGAGGCAGCCTTCTTAAGGACAGCCAGGCAAGTCCTCCACAGACACCCTGCAAATGAGCTGGAGCCTTCTGTCTGCTTCCCACCTGAACACACCTGCTAAAACCTATCAAGTTACCAAGGATCTCAGGAGGTTCCCACCTGACCATCTCCCAGAGCACGATTCTCTGACCTGCTTAATCCAGGTCTATCTTTCTCTAGGTAGACTCCATCAAGCATGTAATAGAGGGAATATGTAAGGGGCTAAAACTCTGTGTCTCACTAAAATTCACATATTGAAATCCAAATTCCCATGGTGACAGCATTAGGAGGTGGAGCCTTGGGAAGGTGGTAAGGTCACAAAGGTGGAAACTCGCTGAATGGGATTAGTGTCCTTATAAATGAGATAGCAGAGCTTGCTCCTGCTCTCTCTGCTCTCTACCATGTGAGGGGAGATATTTGCAAACCATCAAGTGGGCCTTCATCAGACACCAGATCTGCTGGCACCTTGATTTAGACCATGAAGCCTCTAAAATGGAGAGAAATAAATCTCTGCTGTTTAAGCCACCCAGTTTGTGATAATTTGACATAGGAGGTCCAACAGGGTAAGACAGGATGCCTCTAGTGACTTTCTATCAATTCAAAGGAGCATGAGCAGGGCTGTGTGACAGGCAAAGGGAAGAGACAGCAATGGCCTTGGTCCTTTTAAACCATGCTCCCCACTACCAAGTCAGTCAGTCATCCAGAAAGGTGAAACATGTCCAGGTTACCTCACACACCCTGGGGTTTCCTCTGGCAGACCATGCCCTAAATGTGGCCAAGGAAAAAGTACAGGGACTGGCCTGAGAGGAAGAGGAGGTGAGAGTGGGTGGGCAAGGTCAGGTAGATGACTCGTGTTGATGGCTAGGCAGGCATCACTCCTGTCCTGCAAGGACCAGCAGTCAGCATAACAGCTCAGGAGAAGAACAACAAATCTGAGCCAGCAGACTTGGGTGCTGGGTTCAAGTCACAATTCTGCCACTTACTGGTATGACACCTATGAAGTCCCGCCATTAATCAGCCTTCCTAAGATTCAAAATCCTCCCAGCAAGATGAGGGAATAACCTAAGCCCAAAGAATCACATGGGCTATACAAGACATGAGGCCCAACCCAAGAGAAAAGAGACCATCATATGCCAGGTGCAGAAGGCAGCCAGCCCAGAGCTACAACACACCTAGGGCTGTTGTCACCATGTCCTCAGTCACTGTGCCTTTTTTCTAAGACAAGGTCTCTCTAAGTTGCCCAGGCTGGCCTCATTCTCATGAGCCTCCTGCCTCGGCCTCCCAAGTAGCTGGAATAATAGGTGTATGCCACCACATTCAGCTTTGTATGGCGTTTTAATCTGAGAAAACTCCTGAAGGACGTACTCCATCAAAACAACAGAGTAAACCAAGAAAAATAAAGATGCAAGAGCCCAAAACAGAAAGGTAAAGGGAATTCCAGGGCCAAGGAGAGCAGAGGAAAGACCCAGGAGAGCAGCCTCAAGGATGACCTAGGGAGAAAATGAAGTGAAGAACACAGGTGTCCAGAACTTCTTGGAACTGACTGATCATCCAAAGAGAGTGACCTAAAGGAAGTTTACCCCAAGAGGCTATAAATAAATACAAAAATAACCCAAATGACAAAACAAAGCAGTTAACGTCAGAATGAAATGAGAGGTAAGAGGAAAAAACTGTAATGCACTAGTCAGCTGTGAATAATATTCAAATAGACATAATGTGAATTATGAATATCAATTTAACTAAAGTTTAAAGGTAAGAATCAGAGAAGACAGCTATTGTAAGAAACTAAATCCTCATTACCATAAATAATCAATAATGCATATAATCAATGCACTAAAATATAGCAATCCACAAATACTATGGTGTACTCTTGAGTATGTAGGTATCAGAAGAAACAGCAATAAAGTTGAAAACCAGTGTTTCTAAGGAGGGAGGCTGGGGTTCAGGGAAGAGGTAGGATAGAGAAATACTAAATAATGCTACAAGCCTTTAAATAAATTTCACTTATAAACTAAAAGCAATGATCTCAATTCATCTTTGAAAATCTTCACACCTTGCCCCTCCTCCAAGGTTAGCAGTGGAGGACACCCTACGGGTGAGGCAGGGTACCAGGCTCTTCAGACCCCCGCCACCTGCACTGCATTTCCCTGGGGGTCTCTCATTCATCTCACTCATTACCACTGCCTCCAACAGAGTGGTCCTAGGAGCAGCAAACACCTCTTTCATAAGAAGGCCTTGCTATGGAAAGAGGACTTTGGACTTAATCCCAAAACACACAACTAATGAGATCAGAATGACTAAAGACCTCTAACAGTCCGGAAACACCACTGGGAAAGGAACAGGAGAGGGACATGTGTCTACTTCACCTACCCTTGATGAGTATGGTAGGCCCTCCCTGCTTTGGGTTCCCAGTTGACCCTGCCTAGCTCCTGCCCACCATGTATGGGACACTACTGTTCCTACCCCCAGCCTCTTCCAAGTCTGAGTTCACAATAACAGAGCCCAGAATCTCTCCCTGACCACCTTGGGGTCCTCTTTGACACTCCTGTTTCCTGATTAACAGCCCTCCTTTTCTCCCTGTGACTGTACTATATCCCTCTACCTTTATATCACTACCTCTTAGGGAAGCCACTCTTCCCTCCCCCAGATCAGAATTCAGCAAAAATGTGGGATGGGAGCTGGGAATGGGGCTCAGTGGCAGAATGTTTGCCTAACATACACTAGTCCCTGGGTTCCATTACCAGCACTGCAAAAGAAAGCAGAGGGGGATGACAGAAAGGAGCCTTTGAATCTTGGACAAAGCCTTAGTTTTCTCACCTATACAATGGGATGATAATATCTGTTTCAATCCCAGAGAGGTTATCAAGGTCAAGTCAGACACAGGTAAAAAGCTTAGTAAACTGGAAAGTTCCAATGAATAATTATTATTATTGGTAACAACAATTTTTTAAATTAACTAACTACAAAGTCCTTGAGTGGCAGAAAAGACTAATGCACTGAAATTAAAAGACTACATCCCTATTAACCATGGAGTGTAGCTTAGCTGGTCCATTATCTGATTGGCAGTCAGCCCCAGTGCCCCGGCCAGAGCCACAGACACCCCAGGCATAGCCCTGGTGCCTCAGACAAACGGCTTTAAACACCTGTGCCACTTCCCCTGCATCAAATCAAATCACTGGCTAATGCTCCTCAGCTCCTTTCATTTCAGTGGCAACAGCCGTTGTTCTTATTGGATTGTAGATGAATCACTTTAAAAATATTTTGGGGCACATTATAGAGGCAATAACATAAAAGTACCTGGAAAATGGTTCTGTTTTGTTTTCTACTTTGCAAACCCAAACTGGAGCCTGGGGTTGTATTACATATTTTTGTCTTTTTTTAACAGAAAAGCTTTGCTCATTTCTTCTCCATGCTGGGAAAAGGGACATGTGACTCACTCCTGGGTGGGGAGTGAAATCCCTCAGAGGGTCTAGCTTGGTCTTTGACAGGAAGGACTGGGAAAGAGGAGCGGAATTATCTATATGTCAGCCTTCAAATCTGGGAAGAGTGACTGGAAAGAGGGTGGTATATAGTTCAGGCTCCACTGAGGACAGAAATGAAGACTATGGCAGCCCTAGCACACAGGCACAATACCAGTAGGAATAGAACCGTTTTACTGCAAGGCAGTATTTGACTGCAGCTGTGCTAATGCTAACACAGACATTCCCTTACCAACCTCACCCTATTCTGCTGAGCTCTGTGAGTCTTAACCCTAGTAGTCAACACATTAAAAACAGCAAAGAACCAGGACAAATGCATGTTAAGTACCTGTCCCTGGAAATTCTCTTAGTTAACATCAGTAATTGCTCAACCAGTAATCTATCCATTTAATTATCCTATCCCTTACTCAGAAAACAACCTAATGTCAAAAAGAAGATTGCAGCCAGGTATGGTGGTGTGTACTTGTAGTCCCAGCTACTCCAGAAGGAGGCTGAGGCAAAAGGATGACCTGAGTGTATGAATTTGAGACCAGCCTGGACAACACAACAAAACCCCTATCTCAAAAAGGAAGGGGGAAGGGTGCAAGTTATCGGAAGCATTTATGATGCATATGCTAAGCACCTTCCTTATTCCAACTCTGGCGAGTTCAAATCACATATGTTAGCAAGATTTAGTCCATAAACTACCTTTCAATTGTCTTAAATTGGCCCTGTTTTGTCAGCATGGACTTATCTGACAACTCAGGCCTTACTAGGAAGTAATTTGAGGTCTGGTCTCCTTCCCCAGGTCACTTTCTGTCTGGGCCACGCTAGACAGGTTGCTCAGACCCAGTTACTTCCTCTGAAAAGCAAAGTAAAGAATATCTTACCTAGATCAGAAGATCTCTTGAAATCCCTTATAGCTTAAGAACTACAATTGCTCACTAAGTGGTCTCTACAAATGAATAATTTTTAGCCTTTTCATTTGTCAAATAAAATCCGAAGCCTGGAGTAACAGGCGAAGAATAGGCTTTTGGAGTATGAACGGCCAAAGTACAAATTCAGGCTGCCATTGACTAGACCTTGATAGAGGACTGTGCTCGAGCCCAGCTCAGATCTTTATCATAGAAATAAAGACACTTACATGCAACACGGCTAATGCATAGTAAACACATTCACCTGCTTCCAGTTTAAGGAACAATGTCATACCCCCAATTGCAGACTGGTCGAAACTTTCTCCTCCATTTCCTGTCCTGCTTTTTATTCCCTTTAGGAAAAGATAGCTTTATCCATTCCCTAACAACTAATGTGCTATTAGTTAAGTTTTCTCGTGTGGCCAAATACCACTTCTGAATTATAAGTGGAAGGAGTGAGATGTAGACGGGAAACAGGGTTACAGGAGTAATTAATGAGTCAAAGCCTTAAGCCAGACTGTGCATTTCTGCTGGGTCTCATTAATTGGTGAGCACTGCCCTGCATCAGAGACACTCGCCTACCTGTCCCTCCCCACTCGGCTGTTCTCTGTTGTACCTCTTACTATATTGGATCTGTTAAATGCTTTGTATTTCGTTTGCCAACACAGGGATGATTCAGAACAAGATTGGATTATTACAAATTCAGGAGGCACTACACACACGGCTGTCATGTTTCAGGTACCCTTTCTCTTGGTTTAATAAAATTTGCCACACTAATACAAAGCCATCTTTTATCGTTTTTCCCTGCAGTTGTAACAACTTGTCCGGCTCCCTCCTGCTAATTAAAGGAGGAGGGGATGCAGCAGCTCATTGGAAAGTAGGTTTCCAGGGAGGCTGTCAATATCTTTGCAGCCACTTAGCTCTGGTTCTTATGGTCCTTTAACCACCCGCTCCTCCATGACAGGAGCCCTAATGAGGTCGGCAGCTGGTGGCGACATGGCAGGCGTGTCCCGCGTGGCAGTGGACAGGGCACCGCCGCGCGCTGGTGGGAGGGCAGACGCTGAGCTCCCCTGGGCAGGATGACGTGGGCTCCGCAGCCGGTCCTCCCACGCTGCCCCGTAGCGCTGCCTCGGCCCTGACCGTGCGACAGACTCACCGGCAAAGGGTCCCCAACTGTAGCGCGAGAGGCCCGGACTGGGAGAAGGGCAGCTGGACAGGACCCCCGCCCCCGGGGCGGAACAGATAACCGGAAAAGGGAGGTGGAGGGCGAAAAGGAAACGGGAAGGAGGAGGAAAGAGGAGCCGTAAACAAAGAGCTGCCCTTGTACGAAGTCCTGAGCTGGGTCCAATCAGCCCGCTTCTGGAAGGCCCACGCGCTGCTCGTCAGCCCACTCGGGGCCCTCCAGGGGCCAGAGCGCGGGGAGGGCGCTGTGCGTCCGCGCCCGGTCCATCCGTCCAGCTACGTAATTACCTGCTCCAGCAGTGGCTGCTGCCCTGTAGAATTACAGCCGTGCGGTGAGGCGGGCGCGTTTGCATTCCCGCCGGCGGTGGGCAGCCTGGGCGCGCGAGTAGGGCGCGGGACCCAGTCCACGGCCAGCCCCGACTGCCAGGGCTGCGGGAACCTCGAGGGCGAGGCAAGGAGCCCCTCGTCCTTGGAGAGGGAGGGCGTCCTCCCCTGGGAGGCACCTGTCTCCTCTCCCCGTCCTAAGACCCTTCCCACCTGTGCGCTCCGACCTCATTCCGAGGGGAACGTCCGGCCATGGCGGCAAGCAGTGGCCAGGTCAAGGTTGGGGCGGGGGCGCTGGGGGCAGGGACGTGCAGAGCGGCCGCCTGTTTAGCATGCAGCAGCCGTCGCCGTCTCCCGGGCCCCAGCACGGCAGCCGGGATTCCTGGGCCCTCTCCCCGGGCGCGCACACTAATAAGTTTACAAATGGAAGCGAGTGGCGCCGCTCGAAATAAAAGGCAGAAGCTCCACTCTGGCGCTTCAATGAGAGCATTTTCCCCCTGTAACAAGGGGATGGATTCAGCTGCCTGGTGCCCTCTGAGCGGGCCGAGTTGCCAGAGTAACGAAGGCCTAGCGCACAGGCGGGGAGAGGGAGCGAGCTGCAGGCTCCAGGGCTCACCACTGCGCCAGCACATCCAGCCCTGCAACCAGCCCTTCCTCAGGCCGCAACCCATTCCTTTAGGCAACGCCTCCCCCACCCAACTTTCCCACCACTCAGGCTATAGCACCCCCCCAACCCCCAGCCTTTAAGAAGCTTACTGGGTGCTTATATTAAAGGCAGGAGACACCCAGAGTACCTGCTCCAGGTGTGCCAAGATGGACAGATACTGGGCCAGGCACTTGTCCCCAGGGGTAAGGCGCCTGAATTCTGGCTGTGCTCAAAGCAGCCTGGGAGGCATAAGGAACTCCAGGACCGATAGGTGTCAGAACTAACACACACAGCAGAAAGCCAGGTGGGAGTTACCTCTCTGCTGGAACAAGTAGTAGGCTTTGCTGAGCAAAGGGTGTTGGGGGATTCAGAGCCAGAAGTACATGATTTCCTTGGATAGGGAAGGACCAAAAAAAGGGCAAGGTTCCAGAACTGTGTGGTCTTGACTACTGAATACTGCATAAACCCCACCTGTCCCACCCACAGCTGCAAGACCACAGCTATTGCTTTCTTCCAGCCCTTGACCTACCTTGGCCCAAAAATGAACTCAGCTTTTGGTCTCAGTTTTCCAAAGTTCACATTTTATTACTTGCTTTCTTCCCAGGGATCACAAAATACAGGGATTGCCTTATCTCCTTTTACAAGTTTGTCCTTGGCACCAGGTTCATCCAGACCCCAGAAGTTGTTATTTGCACTCCTGTGTGTGTGGCATGCATACACACACACACACACACAACCAGGAGCCCAGAGCTCCTCTCCTGAAGCTAGCCTGAAGCTAGGCTGAGGGCTTCCAGGCAGCTGTCTTCCAAAATGCAATATGCTATTAACCTAGGACAGTGACTGCAAACCTTGTAGAGCTTTCAATGATAACAGCAGGCTCCAGCACATATGCCATAGGTTCACCACCACTGACCTAGGAGAAGCTGGCCCAAAAGCAATGCTGCCACGGGCCAAGTGGTCCCTGGACCACACAGAAAAAGAGCCCAATAGGCACTGCCCGGATGGGTAGTACAGAAAGCCAACTGACAGAGAAGGGAGCCCTGTCCCAGGTACTGCCTGGGGAAAGTTGAGGTGGAAAGGCACATATTAACAGCCAAGCTCTTGGGAGCCAGGCCAGCTGGGAGCCTGCATGAGTGACTGAGGTCTCAATAATCACATGCACCCCACAGCTCAGTGGTCATACCTGTCTACTTAATCACTGTAAGGCCAAAACAAGATCCCCAGTGGCAGCAAGCAGCTGGGTCACACATACAGTTTGGCTGCCTATTCTGGCCCCCCAGACCTGGGTCCTCCCTTCCCCACACCTGAAATTCTCCCCCCACATCCAATCAGGCCACACACATTTCTCACTAACATCTGTGGCAGCCTCCAGGTTTTTCTATCTCCTATCATCCAGCTGTCTTACCACACCAGAGGATGTCAGCCTCTTCCCTTTTTGTGTAAACCTGATACGCGAGATTCTCTGTGACCTGATCACTGCCACCTCCCTGACTTTTCTCTCCCCCTGCACCCTGGCTTGCATTGACCCGAACGTAAGTCTTCACTCCCATCTGGTGTTTGTGCCATCTCTTCCCCAACCCACAAAACCCTAGCTCCCCTGCCTCCCCAGGTTGGTTCCTGCATGTCCTGTCCTTCCAGACACAGCTCAGGCACTGCCCCCTTCAAGAATCCCTCCCTGGTTCCTTGTCATCCATCTTGGGCTGAGTCAGCCCCTGCCTTGGTCCATTGTGTGTTACTGTAACAGAATACATAATGCTCAGTAATGCATACAGAAAAAAGGTTTATTTTGGCTCAAGGTTTTGGAGATGGAAAGTCCAAGATCAGGTAGCCCCATCTATTCAGTCTTCTGTCTATTTCACAAGGTGGTGATAGCATCACATAGTGAGAACATGTGAGACAGCACTGAGAAGCGTGTTCAGAAGACATCATATGGCAAGACAGACGGAGGCAGCAGAGATGGGGGGAGGGGCCAGGTTTGCTCTTTTATAACAACTTGCTCTTCCAGGAACTAATCTCCTGTGAGCTCTAACTCACTTGTGAGACCAGCATTAATCCCTCCCTGAGGGCAGTCCTGACATGGCACTACAGCCAACCCCTGCACCCCCAAATATACCTTCTCTAGACAGTGGACTCCTTAGGGGCAAGGCTCAGCCAGGTCCCTGTTGACTGTTCAGCCAGGCCTCAGTGGTAAGTGATTCAAAGTCTTGGCTTTAGGGTCTGTCTGATTTTGTTTTGATTTCTCAGCTCTTCCATCCTGGGGTATCACTTCATTTCTCTGACCCTGTTTCCCTATTAAAATGGATAATTGGGCTGGGGATTTAGCTCAGTGGTTCTGCCGCCTGCCTTGCAAGCACAAGGTCCTGAGTTCAATCCCTGGTACCAAAAAAATAAATAAAAATTAAAAATTTTTAAAAATAAAATAAAATGGATAATGATTCTATCTTAAGGCTGTTAAAGTTGCATGAAGTAATGTGTTGAAAGGATTTAGCCCAGTGCTTGGCACATAATGAGTGGACTCTTCCTTTGTTATTTGTATTTCCTCAGTATCCAACTTATCTGGCACATTCTAATCACTGACTCATAACCTGAGTAAATGAGTGATGTCAGGGAGAATATGGCATGGTTCTGAGGCCCTTCAGTGCCCTGCCATCTCCCCCCAGAGATGCTGTGGTCTATTTGTAGCCCACTGAAAATGAGTCATATGCCCATCATCGGATAGGCATGGTGCAGTAGCTAAGTCAGATCCTGAGCTACGAATAGGTGAGAAAGAAGTAAAGAGAAGCACAGGAAGATGGAGGGTGCCTGGATGATTCTGTGTCATCCTGGGCCTTGAGGGAGGAAAAGAAGGAGAGGTGGAGATGGCCATGTTTTCCTGGAAGACAGAATTGTTTCCTCACCCCTAGTGGTATACAGACTGCCCTCTCTGTGTAACCTGGGTGTCTTGCAAAGATGTCCATTAGGCCCTCTTGGAGTCCCAGAATAGCTTCCCCCACATGTGCAGATCCCCAAGATTAGAAAGACCATCAGACACCATGCTGTTTCCTCTGGGGTGAGGAAGGGAAGCCCTCGCTGGTAAAATGAGCAGGCAGGCCAAGGCATGAGGGAGAGAAGGAAAGGAAGGTGAGGAAGGCTGACAGCCCAGAAGGGGAGTAGGGATGCAGATCTAGAACACAAAGGGAGAACCTCCTTAATTCACCACAATGAATGTAATCATTATGTATCATAAACATATACCAAGCAATAAATTTTAAACACTGGCTGGAGGGCTGGGGTTATAGCTCAGTAGGAGAACACTTGCCTAACATGTGCAAGGCCCTGGGTTCCATCCCCAGTACTAGGGGCAAAAGCTGTTCCTGCCCTACCTCCCCACCTCACTCACCATCTCCCTTCCCATCACACACAGGGGCTGGACTGGCTCGCTCCCTCCCTGGATGTTTTGCAGTTTTGAACTCACCTTTCTAAACAGCCAAGATTCATGGCACACTTGACAGAAATATTTACTCTTCCAAATGTCTATTATTCAAAGGCTATGGAAATCTCCAGCCCTAACCTTTCCACATTAATATCCACCTAGGGCTGAGGCCAAATAAAGATCTTCACAGCAGTGTGGAGGGGGAGATGGAAGAGCATGAACATCTTGGCAGAGGAAGGACCCACAGAGTTCATACCATCCCCATCCCACTTCACCAAATCAACCATTAGCATTTTTTAAAATTGTTGTTAATATCATTGAACATTGAGCATATATTATGTGCCCGATACTGTACTAACCAAACTTAACAGCCATGATCTCATTTAATCCTCACAACCCTGTGAGGTGGCCACTATAGTTATCCTATTTTATAGATGAGGAAACTGAGACACAGAACTATTTAGGATCTCCCAACTAGTAAATGGAGGGGCTTAAATGAGAACCCCAATTTGATTAACTGATACTGCCTCTTTTATATGCATGGTGGAAATGCTCTTTCTTTCTAGTGGTACAACTATGCTATATTCAATTTAATTCCATATCTCATTATTAAGTTAACTCATTGATGTATTCCATGTGTGCACATGTATAGAGTCCCTGGCACACACAGACTGTTGCTGTGGACAGCATAACAAGCAGAAAACGAGGTCCCTTGTCTACCCTGCTCTGAAAATCTGTGTAGAAAACTTGGCATATATGCAAAACAGTGCAGCAGCAACACAAGGCAGAACAGTCACAGCACCCACCTAGGGGATTCAGTTCTCTTGAGATAAAGCAGGAACAAAAAGACCTCAGAGTAAACAAGACAGTTTTTCTCAGACCTCCCTCTCTGCCTATCTCCTCTTGCACTGGTGTAATGCTGACTCAGTTTATACATACTCAGTGTAGAAGAGAGAGGAAGACTCAGGTTTCTGGCAAAGGCAAGAGGCAACTACTGTAATTAAGAAAAGAAGAGGAAAACAGGAAAAGTGGATAAAGAACTCCATAAGTTTAGCAGGAAAGATACGCAGGAAAACAGAACATCCAACCAACCTAACCTCTCAGAGAATCTGTCCTTTGATGCACAGGGTAGGAGCTGATACTTATATTAATGACCCTGAGTAATAAGAAAAATGATTGAATCATGTTTTGCGCATGCTGTTTAAGAGAGTCTACATAGAAGTCATACTTTTCTCATGGCCTTATGGATGGAAATATTTCATTAGGGGACGAAAATATTTGTTTTAAGTTTTAGCACTTAAAAGAGTTAGCTGCATTCTGCTGAACTGCCCGATCAAAGTAGAAATTACAGAATATAATTCCCACATCAGCCAGTCAGGACTGGGCATCTCTGGTGGGCAGGGATGGCTTGTCTCTGTCTGCTCAGTGCTCAGCATGAGTAAACATGCAACAAGAGGTGCCCACCGCCAAGGTGCTGGTGCCCATGTGCCTCAGTTATCTAAGGCCGAGAAAAGAGGGGAAGCTAGGGAGCCTGGGTCCTCTTTAAAGTTAATTGGAGCCAAAGACCTCACCTCTCAAGAGACCAAGCTTAGGAAAGAATTGCCAACACCTAACCTAAGGGAACTTTGCTATGCCATGGAGGTCATACTCCCAGGAGGAGTTGCATCTAAGTTGGCATGTTACACACACACTCACACACACACACACACACACACACACATGCACACACTGCCGATCAGACAAAGGTTTCTCCAGCTCCCTTTGCCAGTCCTAAATGGCTCCAGTCAGCTGATGTCTGGGAAGATGACAGGAAGAGTAAACAAAGGGAAAAAATGAGGGCCCATCAACATCACCATGTTGAGGCCTTACCAGGAAACTCAGATGTCTCTGTAAAACCAAACACTCATGGGTAGTGAGCCAGAGCAGAACCAGAGCAAGACAGAAGACAGAGGGTCATCTAGGAAGACCATACTGTGTCTGGAAGGTGAAAACTTCTGCCAGGTCTCTTTGCATGTGAGCCTAAACTGTCCCCTGAACCCTTTCTACAACTTCCTTGTATATAATCTCACTTGTCAATTTCCTAGCATTGATGCTGTGTGCAAATACCTCTGAATCAGCATGGCTCTCTGAGTTGAATACATTTATACAGTTTTTAGCTTTACTTCGTGGAAGGGGCCAGCATTTATAGAGCACCTACTATAATACAGATACTTCACGTAGGTTTATCTAACCTCATAACAGTCTTCTAAGGTAGGCATTACTTCCATTTGACACATTAAAAAAACTAAAGATCAGGGCCAGGGATTTAGCTCAGTGATTTCACCACCTGCCTCAAAAGCCCAAGGTTCCAAGTTTGATACCCAGTACAAAAAAAAAACCAAAGTTCAGAAAGATTAAGAATTTCTCAAAGTTGCATGGTAGGTAAGCATCAAAACAGATATTCTGTTTCAGGTCCTTTACTCTGACCCCAAATAACTCTGCCAATACATTCCTGATGTCATTAACCAGCAAAAGAGTACAGAGAGACAGGCCTCTCAGATGGGGATAAAGAAGACCCCTTCTGCCTTCAGCTGAGAATGTTCCTCACTTGTGGCCTCTGCCTGGCTGGCATTTCAGGGGCTACCTTACATGACGAATGGGCTCAGGGCACACATGAGGTGTAATACATCTTGATTTAGTGAAGCGCTTGATAGGTTGTCTGATGAAATTTTACCTGCAAAGTTAATTCAGATTGTCTTGGCTGGATACTCCCATCACCTAGACTGCACAGAGGCTGGAAAATGTAAACAAGTGGTCAGGAGGAGAGACTCATGGGCAGGATTGGAACACCAGGGCCAGATGCAACCTAAGAGACTTGGACAGCAGGAGGTATTGTTTTCTTGCCCGAAACTAGCAGAACCAGAGCCTGAAGCAAGAAGACAGCAGGCAGGTAGAAGGGGCACCAGGTGAACGTGAGGGTCCCTCGGCATGGAAGAGAGATAGCAGAGGTGAGGGGAGAAGGGCAAAATGACTCCACAGGGCTTTTCCAGTCCCTGAATTCTATGTGGTCATAAAACATGGCCCAGGAATGTGCTGAGTGCCTCAGAAGAAAGACAGGCAAATGAGTCTCTGAACGCTGTCATCAAGCAGGCTGCAAGAACAAGCCTCTGCCCAGAGTCAGGGTAATGTTAACCTATTCTGCAGTAGAAGTCTGAGTGTGCTTTCTGTGGACAGGAGGAGCTACACAGTCAGCTCATGGGGAATGCTAGCTCATACCAGAGAGGGGAGGTGAACTGCTGCCCACTGCTGGGGGTGCTGGGACCCAGGTAAGGGTAGCAAGACAGACAGCAGGGAGAATCAGGAAGGTGGAAGAATCAGAGGCCTTGCACACGGAGTGGAGCTGAACTGACACAGGTTGGGATCGTGACTGCCATTCACAATTAATGAAGGAGTAGAGAGGAGATGAATTAGTGTAATTATGAAACTATGGAGCACAGTTAAAAACAAAAGTGCTCCTCTTGTGTATCCTCAGGGGAAGAGGAGGGCACAGTTTTTTGCCTTATAAAGCAAAGGGTCAAGTCAAGGTAAAGGCTATTCCCAAGACAGGTGTTACCTGTTGGATGCTGAGGAACCTGGGAGCTTGGAGACTGGGTGGGCCCAAGGGAAAGCAGGCCCATCCAACAGCAAGCAGCTGTGCCAAGTAATCTGCCCCTGGCAGGAGGTAAATGAATTGATGGGAGGGGGGCAGGTGCAGCCTCTCTGATGCACCTTGTACTATCCACGCATGAGGGTTCCATCTGCCTTGCACTATGAAAGGTTTATACTGACTGTTCTGTGAAGGGGACTGTGGTATGAACTAGGAAGAAAGATGACAGCAGGTGAAAAGTTGTTAGAAGTAGGGTATCCTTGGAGGGTTGAAAAACTGGGACTATTGAAGAATTGCACATGAGATATGACAGGGAGAAAGTCTGAATGAATGCATTCATGAATACCCCTGCTTGGCAGCACTATGCCAGGACCCAGTGGCAGTAAGGATTCCCCCTCCAGCTTACTCCCACCCACCCTCCCTTCAGTTTAAACCTTGACCTAGACCTGCTCCTTCCAACTATCTGCTAATTGACTTTAATCCAAGCTAAACTGTAATGTATGTGCTGACATGAAAACCTAACACTACCTAAAAAAAAAGTATTGCTATGAGAGGAACTAGTTGCAAGTAGCCAAGATTAAACTTATAAATAAACATTTATAGCTAAGTGGATGCACACTGAGGCAATACTCTTAAGTGAAATAAATAGGACACAGATGTGTAAATACCAAATAGTTTCTCTGGTGTGAGAAACTGAAAGTGTAAATAAGGACTAAATGTATAATAGGTCATGTGAGATAGGAAGAAAAGGGGCAAAGGGGAAGGAAGTGGGAGGGCTAAGGGAAAGGATAGAAGGGAATGGGATTAATATGAGAAAATGGAAAAATAGGAACAAAATCTTTGTAAGTAGGGAGGGCTGGAGGGGTTGAAGGGAGGGCTGGGCAAAGGTGAAAAACAACCAAGAGAGACTATGTAAAGGTGCAAATTTCCAATGATGAATGTCATTATATTGTATACCTAAAATGTACCAATTATTAGAATGAATAATCGATAATGTAAAATAGAAAGAAAAGGTCCAAAGGGGTAGGGGTAGTGGGAGGTGCAGGGGAAAGGAAAGAAGGGAAAGGAAAAAATGATGAGAAATGGAAAAAATGGAAATAAAGTCTTTGTAAATAGGGAAGGGTGGAGGGCGTGAAGGCAGGGCTAGGAATGGGGAAAAAATAAGAACCAAGATGCATTATATAAAGGTACAATTCCCAATGAGAAATGTAATTGTGTTGTATACCTACAATACCAATAAAAGAATTTAATACAAAAACAAAAACAAAAACAGAAATATGACCTGTACATTGTGGGAAGCGGCTGAATAAACACTGCTGTTCCCTAAATTGTCAAATCCAAGGCGAAGCAGCTTTTATTGCCCTCAAGACAAACGGCCCAGTGTGGCCATGATTCCTGGTGGGCAGGGGCATCCATAACGATGGCAGTGGGAAGCAGCCCCAAGGCCTCTGTGATGACAGGCAGAAGGAGCTGGCACACTCTGCCTCTCACAGGCAGACTTGGAAAGGGCTGTGGGCAAAGGGAAGACCTTCTCTGCCCCTCTTTCCATCTCATCCCCTAGGAGCTGGATCCTTCTCAATTCCATTTGCCAAATAAGAAACTGCCCAGAGTGGGTAGGCTGGGAAAGGCAGGTGGACCTCAAGAGGAAAGGATGTCCACTGTGTGCATCTGGCAGCAGCCTGAGCCCTCGAGTGGGTTTTACCAAGAGAAGATGAAAAAGTGTGTGCATGTTGGCTCGGTGAATTGAGTACATAAGCAGACCTGGGTAGGAAGCTTTCTTAGCAAGCTGGATGCAAATCAGACTTGGAGAAACAAACAGCAGCCCTTGGCCTGCTGTGTCAGCGCTAGAGAAGTTTTTCCACTTCTCATTTGGCCTTTGCTGCCTTACAGTGGCTTCTGGTTCACCACCCAATAATGAGAGCTCCCACACCTAATGCATAAGCAGGAAGCCACTTGCTGGGCTTTGCATTTGGAATGGCAGTCAGCAAAAAGCCCAGGCCTCTGGAGCTTACTGTCTGCATTTGCAGGACTTAAACACAAAGTCACGGGATTGAAGGGTAGGTAGCATAGCCACATATGCACTGTGGTCTACGGACACATGACCTGCAGGACATTAGGTAGCAGCTGTGGTCTGGGGCTGCAGTGAACTTTCTCATGTCTCACCTGCTTCAGAAGCAACCAGCTGCATCCTGTTGACTTCTGTGGAACACCTCTTGGAATGGTGGCACTGCAGTGTGGTGGCATCTCTGCCTCCCTGCCTCTCCTTTGCTGTGCTCACCACACCCTCAAACTAAGCGGATCTTCCTTGTGAGAAAGGAGGGAAGACATGCATCAGGGCTCACCAACTAAGCCTGACTCCCAAGGGACTAGAAAGGAAGACAAGGCCAAACCTCCCCGCCTCAACCGGTTTTGGAAGTAAGGGGGGAAACCTGGAGAAGAACGAAAATGAAGGAGAGGCAGGAACCCGTTCAGGGGCTGCAAGGTTGGGAGATCTTGTTGTCTAACACTGAGACCCAACCACAACTCAGAGTCTCGAAGGGATGACAGAATTAGCATGCCAGGGGATGCTGCATAGACTAAGAATACTTATTGCCATTGCCAACAATATCGGGATGTTTCAGAACATGAACTGTCTCTGCCAATGACATCCTGGGCTCAAAAACTCTTCTGAAAATCTGTGCAGGCCCCATTTGGGCTTGGCCCCTGTTTTTCTAAATATATGTATTCATATTCATCTGCCCATCATTCACATATCCTTGTGGGAGTCTCCAGCACAGAGTATTCCAGACACTTGTGTGTGTGTCTGTGCATCTGTGTGTGTGTCTGTGTGTGTGTGTGTGTGTGTGTGAGAGAGAGAGAGAGAGAGAAATATTAGTAAATATAAGCATCCCAGCATCCATCCTCGCCATGGCTGCATCTACCTCCAAAGTGGTTTCTCTGTTTTGAAACCAGACTTTGATACCCTGCATTCTGCTACCCTAGAGTGGACAGTCTACTTTACCAGGCAGTGGAAAATCTCAGGGTACAAGTGACACATGGGTCTCAGCCTACTTGGGTCCTTGCCCCTCACCTGCTCTCTGACTGAGCCCTTTTCACATCTTCCCTCTACAGGTACAGAGGGCTCTCACTCACACTTCCAAGCTGCTGGGGAAGCATGAACTGTTTACTGGTTCCAATACAACCTCCAAGTTCAAGTCAGAACTTCTCTTCCCTAAAGCCTCCCCCCAGATTAGCCAGTTTCTCATTCTCCAGCCCAGATCATCAAGTTCTGTAGCTTCTAACACTTTCACTCTCTCCCAACTGCCCTCACTGTTCCACTTCCTCCCTTCCCATCTTCACTACAGCCTGCTCTCACCTCCAAAGAAACCGCTCTCCCCTAGGTTACCAGTGGCCTTGGAATCAACGCAACTGTCTGTGACCTAGCTATCACCCTCCTCTCCTGCCTTCCCGCCATGTTGCCAAATCCTGCAGACATGTTCTTCTCTTGTGTGGCCGCTCATCTCCACGGGACCTTCTGATCTATCCTTCCTCCCTTCCTCAGCAGCAGTGACACTTCCCAGGCAAGACTGCCCTCTCCCAGATACTCTTTCTCCATTCCCATTGCTGGCCCCTCTACCTCTCCTTGGCTAAAAGGCACATGCCAGAACTGTCCTCAGCCCTCCTCAATAACTGTATTTCTTCTCTATAATATCTTTCAATTTCCTTTCAGTCACTGATGACTCCCAAATTCTATCTCCAGCCTTGACTTTCTGCCTGGGTAACAGACTGATATCCAAATGCTGACTTGATCTCTCTACCCAGGTGTTTCATCAGCATCTGCCCAGCAGAGAACTCCAGACCCCTAACTCACACACACTCCTAACAGCACCATGCTCCTCTATTCACCCAGAGCAGGCTCTGCCTCTTCCCTCAGGTTCAAAAGTGGCAAGGGTCTTGTTGCTTCTACCAGGCCTCTACTGGCATCTGTCCCTATGACTACAAGCACCTAAGTCCAGGATATTTCTTCTCCCATGTAAGCGGCTGTGGATAGTCTCCTGAGTGGTCTCTTATGGCCCCTGTCACCTCTCAACAGGCCATTCTCCCTATGGCAGCCACTGTGATCTCTTAAAAGTGTAAAAAAGATTTTGTCACTCCTCTGCTCAGAATCCTTCAATGGCTTTTCATTGCACTTAGAACGAAACACATCACAAGTGACAGAAAACCCAACTCAAACTGGCTTAAGTGATAAAAACTAATTTATTGATAGTAAAATGGCTGAAGCAGTTGTCCTCACATCTTCACGCCTCTATATCCTGTGGAAACCTTTTTCTAAAGGCCACAGAGGACCCACTGAGGCTACCAGCAGCCCTGACAGCTCAGCTGAGAATCCTCAGCCCCTGAGGAGCTCTGTCTTCTTGGTGGGATCCCTTGTTTCCCCTTACGGCAGCAGCTGCTACCTCTGTAGCCCCTCCTCCATGCCCTACATCTGCCAGCTGTCCACAAGCCAGCACTCCTCAGCTTCTCCAGCCTTGACTCTGCTCCTGCTGGGAGCTGAGCAGCTGGGCTCTGGTGGGCTGCTTGCTGGGCCCCCTCATCCTATTGCCCCATCATGCTGTCTTATCCAAGCAGTGCTGCTACAGTGCCCACGCAGGTGTCACTCCTCTGCTACACTGTGCACCTGTCCACACTGACCAACTGACTCATTACCCTACAGGGAACGCTTATCTCAATAATAAGCAGCCAGGAAACAGAGCATCCTTCTGAGTCCCCTGGGTCTCATGGATGCTGGGATGATGAAGCAGGAAAGAGGGAAGTCTTAGCCGTGTATCCTGTGCCCTCCCCATAGGCCCCCATCCTGGCATGTCCCACAGGCACTGTATGGTCTCAGGTTTTTCAGGAACTGTGCTCCCCTGAACAGAGGTACTCCCCTATGCACAGCAGGCTTCTCTCCCCTGCAAATTGGGCCCCTCCACTGTGACTGTTGATAAACTACTTAACCTCTCAGGGCACCAGGCCTCCCTCTGTAAAGGGAAGGAGTCATGGAGCAGGGATACGTAGGCCCCAAGGTCATGCCTCTGTTCCGGTGTGCTGGGGCTCTGGAGTCTTACAGACCACCCCCCACCCCCCTGCCATGCATCCTCCCACTTCCATCACAGCACGCTTCCCACAATGTCTAGAACATATGACATTCTCTCTCTCTTAAAACTCACCACTTAGAAGAGCAAGTCTAAGCCTCCCAGTGAGACCATCAGGAGCCAAGGTGCCTCCTGAGCTTCATCTCCTCCCACTCATCCTTCAAGCATGGGTCTAGCCAAGTGAGAGCCCTGTCCTTGTCTGAGCACACCACCTGGTCCCAGGCCTCTGCACCTTCATTAGGGCCATTCCCTCTCCTGGGAATCCCCTAGCCTTTTGCCCCATGTCTTTACTGAGTGCAATCTAGTGTATAATCAAGGCGCTGTGCACATGGGCCTTGTATCCTTGCCCACCCTACTCCTAATCAGGATAAAGGACCCCTCCTGGGCATCCATGGTGCTGGGACCTCCCTACATTCCTACTGTAGCCAGCACGTACAGCATGGCATGGTGATATTTCCACACAGCGAGAACCTGGGAGGACAGCATGGGCCTCAGCATCCAGGAGGCTTCTCCTGTGACTTGGGCTGAGTTACTCACCAGCTCCAGTCATGGTGACCCTCACCCATAGGCTGTAAGCAGGACATCGAAACTGCATTTCCCCAGTGGCCTTCCCTGTGGACAGTGGTCCGCATGTGTGCACTCCCAAAGGAGCTGCAGAGTCATCCGGCAGGCACCCAGCCATGTTGAGTAGCAGCTTCCCCTCGCACCCGGCACATTTATCCTCCTAATGAGCAGTTTCCTAAAGCCTAGCAAGGCTCTTTCCACTGAGCAGGTTCAGTAACAGATTCTTACAAAAAATAAATTCAGCACATTAAACCCAGATTTTAGCATATTAGTAGACCCATGGGGAGGGGCCTGAATTTACCAAATACCAGGCAGTTACTGTCTTTTAATTAAAAAAAAATAATGATGAGTTCAAGTAATTTCTAGTCTCTTCCTAAAAAAATTTTCTGATTTCCCATATCAAATGAGGCTGTGAAAAAAACTGAGCTGTTTGTGTCAGGACAAAAACCAGTTCTGACTGGCTCCACTGGCTCCAGCCCCCTCCAGCACCTTCTTTGTGGCTTATCTTACTGTTGGCTTGAAAGTGTGAGAATTTACACCAGTGTGGGCATCTGACCATCTCTAGCCACATTCAGACAGAACCTTCTCCATGCCACCACATTATTCCTTTATTTGTCCCTCACCCACCAGCCACCTGTTACAGTCACTCTTTGCTAGGAGCTAGACAAAGATGCCTGAGGCAAGATCAGGGACCTCCAGAAACTCATGGTCCAGTCACAAAGATGCTAAGAGCCAGCCAGATGTGGTGACTCACATCTGTAATCCCTGCTACTCGGGAAGCTGAGGCAGGAAGAGCAAAGTTCAAGGCCAGTTTGGGGAATTTAGTAAGACTGTCCCAAAATAAATTTTTTTTAAGGTTTGGATGTAGCTCAGTGGTACAGCATTTGCAGCCCAGGGTTCAATCCCCAGTACAACACACACACACACACACACACACACAAAGGCTAAGAGCCACAGGAACAGCAGCTTGTGATGTCCTAGAGGCAAGGCTTTACAGAGAAGATGGAGCTGGCTTCTGAGAATGAGCAGAGAGGAGAGAGAAGGAAGGGGACCTCAGGTAGATGGGACCATTCATGCTAAGGCATGAACATGGAATCACTACTAGAGCCTAGAGATCAGGGTGCCAAGCGTGGTACATAGAGGTCTGTGGGTGAGTGGTTAAACTGGACAGCTGGCAGTGCCAAGTCCACCCCCACCTAACCTTGCTGGTCTGAGTCTGTACTCAGCCCAGAACCCGGTGGGATTAGAGGAATCAAAGTTGTATTTGGTTCCTCTAGAAAGATATGAGTCCTCTTCTTGCATTTCCATTTCATACCCAGTTCAAGGAGGCCTAAAGCTCCCCCCCCCCACTAATTCCATCCTTAAGCCCACATAATGGGGAGGGGAATTAGGAATGTGTGAGTTTAGGGTGTCTGTGACTCAGACTGTGACTGAAGAACTCTAGAATAACAGGGTACCAGAAGCAGGAAGCAGGTCCTGGGGCCCTCCATGCACTGTTTGCTTGGTAGACTCCAACCTTCACCTCAGGTACACTGCAACAGAGTTCCTGGGCACATGACGTACCTTGCCCCTCACTGTGCTGGACTCTTGTCTACCCTGCATTCCTGTTCTCTGGGTGGACTTCAAGGGAAAAGGCATCAGGCCACTGGAATGGAGGCATAGAGGTCCATCAGTAGCCCGGCCAGGCATAGCAGGCATGGCCCAGCAGGAAGCCCTGTGCCATTCCAGGGAGAATTGTTCCAAACTGAAAAATGCCCCTGGTCACTTCTCTGACCCAGATCTCATTCCAGCCCATCTCTCCTGAGTCTTGAGAATGATACCAGAACTATGAGACTGTACAAGCAGGGTCATGTCCACTGGGGACAAACCAATTACACAGACCAGGCAAAGCTAAGTGGTATAGGTGGTTTCCAGGGAGAACTCCTACCTGCTAAATCTCCTGCCTCCTCCACACATGGGTTCCCCATAGAGGGTAAGTCTCAAGGGACTGTTGTTGGGAACAAAGATGGGCCTTAGGGACAGTGCTTGGCCAATCACAAATACCAAGGACTCTTGGCCACTGGGCACAGAGACACTAAAGGGAGAAACCAAGGGGGTTCCACCACTCCAGGGGGCACAAAACCACAAGGCTGAGGCCACACACAAAGGGTATAATGCAATGCGGCTGGAGCCTGGTACCTCGGCCTGCAGAGGAGGGAAGGAGACAACCCATGGGCTCAGCTCTGTAAGCACAAAGCATCACTGAAGAAGGCTTCACCACCAGCATGCTTCAGCCGTCTCAATAATTCCTTCTCCGTCTTGATAAAGCCTGAGCTAAAGAACCTCTATGTGTTATCTAAAGACTCCTGGAACTAGTGGTCTCTACCTGACATTTATAGTCAAGATTTCTTGAGTCCACAGTAGGTAAAACTCAGTAACAGTTTCAACTGCTCCCTTTAAATTTCATTACCATTGACTGCTATTTCACACAAGAATGTGGTAAAGAGCCGGGGCCCTGGAATCAAACTGTGCCCTAAAATCTCATCACTTCTGCACCTTGACCTTGACCAAATTACTTAGTTGTTCTTGTTTTCATCAAACATTAAAAAACAGCTAATAATAATACAGGCTGAGCATCCCTGATCTGAAAATCTGAAATCTGAAATGCTCCACAATCCAAAATATTTTGAGTACCAACATGATGCCACTGGTAGAAAATTCCACACTACACCTCATGCGACAGGTCACAGTCAGAACACAGGCACACTAAAGACACTGTATGAAATTACCTTTAGCCTATATATATAAGGTATATATGAAACAAGTATACTTCATATTTAGACCACACCCAAGTTACCTCATTAGGTATATGCAAATATTCAAAAAAAAAAAATCCAAAATCCAAAATAACTCTGTTCCCTAGCATTCTGGATAAGACATTCAGCTGGCAGCATTTTAAGGTATTTAGAATTATGCTTACTACACAGCAATTGCTCAATACATGTCATTAATTACTGTTATTGATATCATTATACATGATAGAATTATGAACAAATTCCTATACTCTTACATTTGCCTCACTATATTTCAAGGTGTCTCCAATAAGCATATATTATCATTTTATAATAATGAAAAATTTATCTTAGGAAAATAACTTTCAATTAAATTAATACAGTTTTACCAAAAGAATGTTCTAAAGACTAGTGATAAGATGGTTTTGAGTGAGCAGAGCTCTCTGGTTAGACCACATACAGTCTTATGGTAAGCACAGAAGACAGTGGCTAAACTGCTAGACCCTGCAGGAGACAAGAGGCTGCTGGCCCAGCCACCATCGTGCCAAGCTGGCACACCTCTGATGTGCTCACACTTCTGGAGCTCCACAAGGACTCCCTTGACACAGCCTCAGGGGATGATCATATCTGGGCTTTGAGCATGGACCACTGAAGCAGGAGTCTGAGCCTGCCTCTGACCAGCTATGCAGCTTGGAGCCAACTGCCCATCCTCTCTGCCTCACTTTCCCCATTCACCAGTCAGAGAAAATAGGAATTAAAGGCCAAAAACTGTTTCAGTGGCTACATCTCTACTGATTCCCAAACTGACTCCTCAGCCCTATGACAGGACCATAGCTTTGATGACCCACAGCACATCTCCCTTCCTTGTCTTCCTGGTTACTCAACTTAGCCTGTTCCAAACCCAAGCCCATACCCTAATGGGGAAGGGAAGGTGGAAGAGCACGATTTCCTAATTACAGCAGTGCTGAAATTCCCAAGGTTGAAACCAAGAGTACTTTTCAACCACTATATTGAGGTCTGACTTGTAAAAAGCTGCACGTATTTAATGCATATGCATCAAAGAGTTTGGGGATAAGTATACACTAGCAAAAGCATCATCAAGGCCATACACACATCTATCACCTCCAAAAATTCCTCTTCCCCTCTTTATTATTACCTCTGTCACTATTATTAGTGTGTGCGTGTATATGCCAAGAAGACTTAACATAGCTTGCACCCTCTTTGCAAACTCTTTAAGTATACAACACAGCATTGTTAGCTATAGGCACTATGCAGTACAGTAGCTCTCTAGAACTTTCACAGTGGAAATATTATACCCTTTGACCAACACCTTGGCATATCCCTTTCCTCCTATTTTCAGCCAACCATCATTCTACTTTCTGCTCCTTTGAGTTTGACTATTTCAGATTCCACATATAAGTGAGATTAATCTGTATTTGTCTTTCTGAGCCTGGCTTATTTCATCATGTGTTCCAGGTTCATCCATGTTGTTACAAATGTAGGACTTCATTTTTAAGGCTAAACAATATTCCATTGTATATATATACACCACATTTTCTTTACTCATCCATCCATAGACAGTATATTGGCCACTATGAATAATACTGCAATGAATACAAAATGCAGCCATCTTTTTGAAGTCCTGATTTCAATTCATTTGTATAAATACCCAGAAGTGGGATTGCTGGATCACGTGGTAGTTGTTTTTATTTTGAGGAACCTATACAGTTTTCCATAATGGCTGTGCCAATTTACATTCCCACCAACAATGTAACAGGGCTCCCTTTTCTCCACATCCTTGCCAACAATTGTTATCATTCATCTTTTTTACCTTAGCCATGCTAATGGGTGTGAAATGATCATGGTTTTGATTTGCATTTGCCTGGTGATTAGTGATGTTGGGCATCGATTCACATACCTTAGAGTTATTTATATGTCTTCCTTGAGGAAATCTCTTTTCAGGTCCATTTTTAAACCAGATAATTTGGGGGGGGGGTTGCTATTAAGCTATAGGAGTTCCTATACATATTAATCCCTTGTCTAATATATGGCTTTCAAATATTTTCTCTTGTTTATTTTTTCCTTACCTGTGCAGCAGCTTTTTAGTTTGATGTAGTTCCACTTGCTTACTTTTGTTTTAGTTATCTGAACTTTTGGTGTGCAAAAGAAAATCATTGGCAAGACCAATCCCAAGAAGCTTTCCCCTATGCTTTCTTTAAGGAGTTTTGTGGCTTTGGGTCTTATGTTGAAGCCCTTAATATATTTTAGTTGATTTGTGTGTGTGGTGTGAAATATGGGTCTAATTTCATTCTTTCACATGTGGATATTCAGTTTTCCCAGCTCAATTTACTGAAGAGATTGTCCTTTCTCTATTGTGCATTCTTAACTTTTGTCAAAGATTAACTGACCATATATGTGTGGGGTTTTTTTCTGGGCTTTCTATTCTGTTCCATTGGTCTAAAGGTCCATTTTTAATGCCAATCCCATACTGTTTTGATTACCATGGTGTAACTGAAATTAGGAAATGTGAAACCTCCAGCTTTATTCTAGCTGCTCCAGACACTCTGAGGTATTTATGGTTCTATATAAATTTAAGGATTTTCCCTATTTCTGAACAGAAAGATGCCACTGGAATTTTGATAGAGATTGCATTAAATGTGTAGATCACTTTTAGTAATATGGACAATTTAACAGTATTAATGTTTCCAATTCTTTGTGTCTTCTTTCCATTCATTTGTGTCTTTTTCAATTAAAGAGCATTTCTCTAGATACCTACATGTTGTCTCCCTTCTAGTTAAAACAGTTTATTTAGATTAACAAATTTTACTGAGTGTTTACTCAAAAGACTTACTCAGAAATGATGAGGTCAGCCCCTGCCCTCAAGAAGGACCAAGTTGTCTGGGTGAAACAGAATTAGGAATAAACAGTTAAAGCACACTCTGTGATCCACTAGATCTGCCCAGGGTTTGATACATCCCAGAAGAGGAAGCAATAGCTCTGCCCACAGGGGATGGGCCGCAAAAGCTTGGGCTGGGCCTTAGAGACTGAGGAGTCCAGCAGGTGGGCAAGAGGCAAAGACAGAGAGCAGAGCAGGCAAAAGACCAAACCATACAGCAGGAAGATGCAGCTAATCCCGTGCCTGGACACCAGGCTGCAGAGTGGGAAAGGACTGAAATGTGCCATAGAGAGTGGCTGCCACAAGTTGCAGAGCTTTTTACATAACAAATGTTTTGTGTAGTTTTTGAGGCCATAGTCCTCTTTGCATGAAAGCTACTGACCTTGTACCCAAAATGCATGTACCTATTCACAGTACAACACAGACAGCTTCCTACCCATCAGTGGCAGTCTACTGATGACTCCTAGCATACTGAGCCCAGTGGTCCCAGTGGGCATCCTCCAGAAGAAACCCCATAGTGTGACCCCACCCCTTTTCCAGGCACGTCAGATGGCTCAGACCTGTACTCTGTGGCTTCAATTCTTTTTTTTTTTTTTTCTTTTTGCTTAAATTCTTTTATTGGTACATTTTAGGTATACTTTTACATTTATCATTGGGTGCTTGTACCTGTACATGATGTATCTTAGTTCTTATTTTTTCCCCATTACCTGTGCACCCTTCACCCCCTCCACCCTTCCCTATTTACATAGACTTTTTTTGGCCATTTTTTTTCCTCATAATTTTTCCTTTCCCTTCTTTCCTTTCCCCTTCCTCTCCCACTTCCCCTATCCCTTTGGACCTTTTCTTCCTATTTCAAATTATCAATTATTCATCTTAATCATTTTAATCCTTATTTACACTTTCAGTTTCTCACACCAGAGAAACTATTCAGTATTTACACATGTGTGTCCTATTTATTTCATTTAAGAGTATGGCCTCAGCTGGGGATTTAGTTCAGTGGTTCCACCGCCTGCCTCACAAGTGCAAGGACCCAAGTTCGATCCCCGGTACCAAAAAAAAAAAGAGTATGGCCTCAATATGCATCCATTTAACTATAAATGTCTCTAGTTTCTCATTCTTTATGGCTGAATAGTACTCCGTTTTATTTTAAAAAACCAAAAAAAACCCACATCTTCTTTCTCCAGTTTCCAGCTGATGGGCACTTGGGCTGTTTCCAAGCTTTCCCTATTACAAACTGTGTGTGGCTTCAATTCTTAATCACTGAAAGCATCATATCCCACTCTCCCACATTAATGCCACCCTGCTCTGCCTCTTCCATTTGCCCAGGCTGTGAACCCTCTTCATGATCTCTCCCCAGAAGCCTGGAAGAATCTCTTGCAAACCTGGAGGTCACCTTGTGAACATCCTTCTTGTCACCATTTACAAGGTGCTCCATAGGCCCAGGTCCACCCGGGCCCAGGGAATAACTATTTTCATCCCATCCATCCTACCCTTCACTCCCTGTTGCCAAACAGCTCCTCTACCTGTAACCAAGTCATAGCCCAGCTTCATGGCAACTCAATTATCTTTAAATTGCCTTTGGTGAGTAACCTTGAACAGGCCTCTGAAAGCCAGGCAGATTAGAATTGCTGGCTCCCCTTCACCTGACTGCTTATTTCCCCCTCAAGGAAGCCCATTAAACCACCCAGTGCACATTCCCTGTGCAGAAATCCATAATCTGGCCCCCATTAAAGGTGTTCTGCTTATATGTTTGGTTACCCTGTTCAACTGGTAGAAGCTGACATGGTTTTCGATATTTAACCACTTTAAATACATTGGTAATGATAACAACTTTGCTGATGGCAGCTCAAATTAGGCTTCAGATCAAATAAGATCTGCTGAACCCAAAATACTTCTAATTAACTCCCTGGCTAGCTTCCCTCACAGCAGATGGCCACAAGGGGCAGCTGTATGTCCTGGGAAGAGCACTGTACTGGGAGTCCATCTGTAAAGGGGAGTAAATAGTACTTATTGTGTTGAAAAAGTATATAACATCACGCTGCACCAGTACTTCCTCTTGTCACCTATCAATAAGGAGATATAAATGTAAGGATTATGACACTGATCAAGACGCTAGTCACACTCAGGTGGCTGCCCTATGAGTTCCTAGAACTCTTACTCAGAAATCCTTTGGGACAGGCAGGACCAAGTGGGTGGCAGGCTAGTGCTGTCCTCCAGACCCACAGAAGCAACCACAGCATCAACATGAGGGCTGCACCCTCAGGGAAACTGTGAGGGGTGCCTTCCCCTCCAACTGAGTGTTCCACGTGCTGTATCCCAAATCTTAGGGAGCACCCCCAGCTACAGTCTCCCTGCTGAGTCCCTCTCCCCTGCTCTGGGAGTGGTGTTGGTCTTGGGTTCATTCAGGGAGCTTAGGGGGCAGATGGTCAGTGCCCCCTTTCTTCCCTTTCCCAACTGAGAGAGCAAAGAGAGGAGAAACGGAGTGTGGCCCCAGGCCGAGTGACAAAGCTGGCCTTCACTCTGTCACCTTCTGTGGGAGGACCCTAACTCTTCCCTGAGGTCACTCAGAAGTCTGAGTCCCCACCCTGGCATCACCAGAACTGTCCTGTAGGCTCACCTATCAATATATAGGATGAGTATCCCTCATCAGAAATGTTTGGGACCAGAAGTGTTTCAGATCTGAAGCATTGTCAGATTTTATATCTGCATTTTCATAATGAGATAACTTGGGGATGGGACCCAAGTCTAAATAGGAAATTCATGGATGATTCATTTATATCTTATAGATATAGACTGAAAAAAATAATTTTACACAATACATTTAATAATTCGGTCCGTTTTAGTTGCAACTCATCACACGAGGCCAGGTGTGGAACTTTCTACTTGTACTATGACATCAGTACTCGAAAGTTTTGAATTTTTTTTTTTTTTTTTTGGTACCAGGAATCAAACTCGGGAACTTGCATTCTCGAGACAGGCAGCAGAACCACTGAGCTAAATGCCTGGCCCGAAAGTTTTGAATTTTAAAGTATTTCAGATTGATTTCAGATTAGGGTTCTGCAACCTGTATCGCACTGATTCCAATGGAGAGGCTTTACTTTCCCTTCCTCCTGACTTCCTCCCTCTCTGGGGACAGTCAGGTAGTAAGCCAGGGGGACTTCCCTTATCAATGTCTCAGCCCAGCAGCAAACTTGAGCACCAGCCCCATCTGTGTACTTGAGGCAGAACAGAGGCCAGAGGCAGTTTGCCCAGACAGCCTGAAGCCACAAGGAAGCCAATGATAATGGCTAATGCAATACACACAATTTCATTACTAATGTGAAAATTGATTCCAACTCCCAAAGAAGGAAAAGGAAAATCTGATTGGAATGTTAAGTCCCAAGGATGTGGAATGGCTGGTTGTGCCTGTGCTGGGATAGCAAACCTTTTACAACACAGGTTTCATGGGAAGGGAATCAGATGCTTGGCTGGTGGACCAGGGGTAAGGGTCACCAGGACATTTTCAACTTCCCTAAGCAAGCATCTGCTATAACTGAACAGATTCATCTTTTCCTGCTCAGGAGGAGACGTGTCTCCAGAAGCGGGTCCTCTCCCACAGCCTGTCGTCGAAGTGATGTGCCATCCTGCCTGGGAAAGCAGCTGCATCCTGGGGCCAGGCACACCTTCAGAGGGATGTATGCTGCTTCAGAAACTGTGAATGGGGGCCAGCTCTTTATAGCTTCACAGAAAGACTTCTGCCCCCATCAGAGCTGTGTCATATATGGACGCCTGTGAATATGACATCAAAACCCACTTCTGTTTATTAAGGCTAAGAGAGACAAGGTTTTTATTTAAACATGGACTTGGCAATCAGTCACAAACCTGTATGTGAGTCTTCCTGCTGTGTGATCTATAGATGTATTGCCCTGCCCTCCACCTGGCTCTGTCTCCTTCACAGAAAAACTCACTGGAAGGTTTTCTGTTTTGTTTTTTTAAGAACAAGCAAATATGTGTTCCAGCCTGAACACAGAAGAACATGTATTTATTCTACAACAGATTCCTTCATTCATTATTGAGTATATACTTAGTTCATGGCACAGGGCCAAGACAGGCTGCAAACAGCCACAGGGAGTGTGCCACAGTGTGGTGGGAGGAAGGCTCGCAAATGCCCATCCACAGTGCAGGCTAATGAGCACTAACAGGAAGGTACAAGGTGGAGATCGAAGAGGGAATGACTAATTCTGTCTCTGGGTTTGGAGAGGGTTTCCAGGAGGCTGATCTGCTTTCTTCCTGGGTAGGACACCCCCAGGTATGAGATCCCAGACATTCTCTTGTACACACCCACCTGCCTTCTCTTTGTGTCCCATGAAAAGCAAGCAGACACTCTAGAGGGTGTGATCGGCTCTTTTGAAGTTTGCTGTATGGATGTGGCCCTGGCAGCACTGAACAGCTCCAGCAATGAGCTGCCCCTGATCACAGCCCTCATTTCCTCTGGCTTCTCATTCTCTCATCCCAAAGCACCTGCCAGCCAGGCTAGAAGCTAGGACTGAAAGGAGGAAAAGAGGGTGTCCTGCATGATCACTGGTTGGGGACAAACTGTAAGGGACAGAGACACAAATGAGTGGGCTCTCCTACAGCTCTTCCAGTATTTGAATCAGTTATCCCAAGTCTGTTCACATTCAGGGAAGACTCCCAAAGAAAGGGTCTTAGCTTCCCTGCCATCTGGCCAGTGCTCCTCAGGACCAACTGTGGGGTTTATCCATGAGCACCCTCAAGCATGCACTAATCAAGAAGCAGTGGGGTGTGTGTGCCCCTTGCCTGAACACTTGGGCTCCCTCAGCTGCATCTGGCAGGGGGTAGCCGGTGGGCAGCCCCACCTCAAAGTCATCGCCCTTAGTGAGGCTGCCTGACGTCTCACCATCTTGTGTTTATGCAACTAATGTTTAAAAATCTAGATGAGTGCTTTCCATTTGTCCATGCTTAATTCCATCTCATGGGTTTGGGCCCACTGTTCTGCCTATGGATCACTCTACACACTGATGACATCATCTCAAGGAGTCCCTCAAAGCCCAGCATCCTGTGTGAATTGAATAATCTGCTCCCTCAGCCACCAATAAATATGCCAGGAGGGATAAATAGGCCAAAGGAGGGTCCCCCATGGCAGAAGAGACCTATAGGAAGGGAACAACTAATCTTTGTTATGGGCCAGAAGTAAAGTGAATAACTGAATGAATCAACAGTCAGATATCACCTCTCTACATCCACCCTGATCCTTAATCAATGTTCTGGGTCCAGTGGCTCACCCACCTATGAATCCACCTGTCTGTATCCCAGTTCAATGACAGCTTTGCATTGTTTCCTTATAGCCACCAGGCTGGGCTTTACGTTCACTAAAATGAAGACACCAACTTTTAGAAAACAAGAAGGGAGGTAAACGTGACCCAAGTTGTCCTTCATGAACTGCAGCTGCCCTGCGAGCACTCTGTTTACTCAGCGCCCCAGCCATCTGCTTCATACACTCTTGCAAACTGCTAGAGGAAAATGGCCTAACACTTATAGCTTCAGAATATTTTCTAATCTACCTTTTTCTTCCTTGCGAAAACATCTGCCTGTCTTCATCTTTCTGGCACTGCTCACTTTCTCCAGTTTCTCAGTAACACACACAATGCTTCCAGAATTGCATTTATAATCTTTCACCACTCCCCTGAGAATGACTTTATAGTTACCTTTGTTTGTCCTGGTCTCAGTTTATGTGCCTGGCATTGGCCCACGATGGTGTAAATGTAGTCCTGTGGCCAGAGGGAGCCAGCCAAGCATGCCAAGACAGTATTTATGTGCACTCAAGCCTATGGCAGAATAGTCACAATTACGCCCACCAAGGGAAGGCAGGATACAGCACCAACTTCTGTATCTCAAGGATGGCTCATTATATGAAAACAAGGTAGAAATATGTGTGGCAATGCAAGTATAAGAAAATATTCAGTGGTTATAAGTATAAAATCTCAGTATGCATTGACTTCTTTCTATAAAAATACTAGTTAATGTTTTATATCACTTTACTATGCTCAGGTAGTGAGTGTTTCATATATTTTAACTCATTTAATTCACACTAAAGTCCTATGAGGTGAGTACCATCACTCTCCCAAATTTACACCAAACAAAAGCACACATCTGTAAGTGGTAAAGCCAGCCTGAAAGTGGCCTGGCTCCAGAGTTCAGGATCCCAACTACTATTGCCTCTTCTTAGGCTGTTTTACATACACCAGCAAGCCACACCACCCCCCAAAGCTTTTCACTTTACTTCCTCCAATGCACCAGCACACACCACACATTCTTTACAGCTGGACACTCCTCACTGTTTCCCAAATATTCCATGTACTTTCACATACCTGCACCCCTGCTGATGAGACTGGCTCTGCCTAGAACGTCCTTTCTCCTCTTGCCCACTCAGAAAACGCCTATTCATCCTCTGAAGCCCAGTTCAATGTCACCTTTCCCATAAAGCATGTCCTAATCCTATGTCAGGTTAACTCTGATCCTGCAGCAAGCTGTTTGTACTGTACCATATCACAGCCTGCTTTTTACATAGTGAAAGAGTGTAGAACAAGGATCTAGAAGCCAGGAAGCTGACAAATACAATATAAAAAATAAAGTTTGCAGGGCTTTTATTTATCTATTTAGCAAATATTAGATGCTTACTGTGTATCAGGCACTGTTCTAGATACTGGGGTAGAACTTATAACAAAACACAAACTCACACCACTTACAATCTAGTGAGGGGAGACAAACAATCAACACACCAATAGGTAAAGCATGTGGCAGGTGAGAAGTTGACAGGTTCTGTAGGAAGGAAGAAAGCAGGGACAGGGGTAGAGAGCCCTCGGAGGAGCAGCAGGAAGGTTGTGCCAGGGAATGCCGAACTCAGACTTATTCCCACTCTCACAGGAGGTGCCAACCGCGATGGCATGGAGGGTGCTCCCATGCCCAGTGAATTGAGCCAGGTTCTCAGATAAACCAAAGACCCTTCAGCAGCCTCCCTCTCACCTCAGTGGTGACGGTGAGGGTGAAAGGGGGAGGTAGACACCTATGAGAAGAGCCCTGCCCTGAGGTCACTGTGGAGCTACATCCATTGACAGCCTAATTCACTGGCTGAGCTCCAAACCTGCCCAAGAGCAGAGATGAGGCAGGGCAAGGAGGTGCCCAAGGGGAAACTGAGTGGTCTGGCCTGAAGCTGCCCTCCAGGACTGCCCATACGCTCTCCCATCTCCTGGACCCAGCCTGGGGCACCACCCCAACACCCCAGGACTCCCTTCATCTGGTCACCTGGCACAGCAGATGTATTTATCCTCATCGAGGTTTGGCCGCCAGCTGGACTGACAGCCTGTGGCCACCACCTCGAGTTATATCCAGCTCCTCTGGAACCACTGAATATTGCTCATCTTTCACCAAACCTTTTCTGATACCAGTGACTAGACCCATGCTAGCCAGCTGCCAGCAGAGCCCATCACGCCTCCAAAGGTCTGTACCCATCCCTCCTCCCGCGGAGCTGCCCTTACCAGCTCTGCCTCTGCCCCCACTGCACCTGACAAGTAGAGTTTGCAGCTCTCCCTGACTGGTCTGCAGCCTATAGCCAGCTGCTGTACTGCCACGACCCTGAGCCAACCTGCCCTTGTCCTTTGGTCACCCTTGCCCTACAAAACCCAAAGGGAAGCCCGGTGTAGTAGCACACATTACAATCTCAGTCCTTTAGGGGTCTGAGGCAGGAGGATCACAAGTTTGAGCCCAGCTTGAGCAACTTAGTGACACCCTGCCTCAAAATAAAAGATAAAAATGGACAGGGATATAGCTCAGAGCAAAGGACCTGGGTCCAATCTCCAGCTTCACAGAAGAAAAGAAAATAAAACAATAAGCTGGCTTCTCCAAGCCCCTACAGCAGCTCCTGAAGGTTGCAAAGCAGAAGGCATCTGGACAGTGCTAGAGCCCAGCTGGCCAGTGCTGCTCTGGAGGCTTTCTTCAGGGTGGCTGGGGTACTGGTCTGCTCCTCCTCCTCCTCCTCCTCCTCCTCTCACAGGCCTTTCTCAACTCCTTCTCCAGCCCCTCCTTCCACCTACCCCTTCACACCCCCAGAATCACTGTCACACTGGGACCCACACGGCCAGGCCCCACCTGCCCCTGTTCCTTGGTCTCCATGGAAGGGAACTCCTCCTCTGCCCCACCCCACCTGCTCTCCCAGGAGGTGCAGAGCCAGCTCAGAGCAGCTTGGGAGGGCAGGCAGTGCCCATCTCTCCCCAGCTCTGCATTAGCAACATCATGTTCCTAGCCTGACATCCACCACAGGAGAGTATCCATGCCTCAGAAGTCGACAAACCCTGAGGTCAAGGCTCCCCCAGGAGAGGCACTGCTAAACAGCACTGGGTCACGGCAGGACCAACCTGGCTTAGCACGAAGCCCCTCGGTCCTGGGTCCTGGCTACAACAGGCAGCTAGCGCCCCAACCACTCCAGCTCTTCTAAGTGTTCCCTCAGTTAGCAAACTCAGAAGAGGCCCCCCTGAGTCTGTCCCCACTCCTACCCTGGATCTCCAGTCTCCCCCCAGGGGTGGGGGGCCATGGAGGCCATCTCCACATATTCCCCCCCAACACACAGCGCCACCCTCCTACTGCAGTCCCTCCTGCCCGTGCCATGCCCAGGAGTAACCAAGCGACAGCAGTGACCTCCAATTGCCAGCCCACTGAACACTGTTCCCCTTCTCCTCCTTACAACTGCAGTGTTTCACCCTGCAAGTTGCTTTCTTCTGCAATCCCCTTCCCATGGGCTCCTGTCACCCTCTCTCCTCTGCTGCCCTGCCTGTGGCTGCTCCTTCCAGTCTCTTTGGTGGACTCAGGCCCTGGGTGTGGGGTCTAGAGCTCCATCAGGAGCTCCCCTCTCCCCACATTAAACCTTCTTCCAGAGGAGCTGACCCCCCTTTGCCCTTCTGTGCATGACCTGGGCTCCAGGTGTGCATGTTCTACACAGATGTTCCCCAGCCACATCACACTAAGCAGTCAGAAAAAGAATGGACTCCACCACCTCTTTCCACAGTCTAGATTCTGGCTGTCCTGTCCTGGCAGCTGAGTGTCAAGTGCCCCAACTGAAGAATGTGAGACTCATCAGAACACTGGCCTTCTGCCCACCACCCTCACCCATACCCAGCCCTGGTGTCTTCTGTACCCATGCCCCGCCTTAGCCTCTCTTCAGTAGGACACCCCAGGCCCTCACCAACAAGTCCACCTACCCTGCACATAGCAGCTAGAGATTAATATTAAAAACAAGTCTGATAGAGCTAAAATTTTTCAGTGGCTGAGTTTTCAGGATAAAATTAAAACTTTTTAGTCTGCCTTCCATAATCTGGCACAGGGACACCCCAAGGTCGATGATCCAACCTTGTTGTCACATCCTTGGGCCAGACAACATGTAGAGGCCACCAGCAGCCTTTATTCAGATGCCTGCGTTCATGTCTCTGGTCCTCCACATGGAGGTATGAGATCCAGCCTCTGCTATCTGTGGGGGGGAAGAGGCACTAATGGTATGTGTGTGTGTGTGTGTGTGTGTGTGTGTGTGTGTAGTTCTTAGAAGAAGTAAACTAGATAACGCAGGCCCCTTCGAACAGCCAGGGTGCTTGGTAATTGAGCCACGGCATTGTCATTACTATAAACATAGCCCCAGCTGCACTCTCTGCCACCTCAGACTCCCCAGCCAGGACACCGCCTCTGCCTACATGCTCTTGCCCTGCCTCACCCAGGCAGCTCCCCCTACCCTCTGAAAAGCAGCCATGCTCTAGTGTAGGAATTCTTCTTCCTCTGGGAAGCCTTTCCTGTCAGCCCATCCTTCCTCTTCTGTGTCCCCATGTCACCCACACTGGCTCCTCTGTGGCATGGTATACTCACCTCTATTATTTCTTGCTTTCCTTTACAAACATTAAACTCAGATATTTGTCCTTTTAGTGCTGAACACTGGGCCTGGCATAGAGTTGGTGCCAAAAAAATATCTACCAGAGGAAGGAAGGAAGAGAGGAAGGAAAGGAGGGAGGGAAAGAGGGAGGGAGGAAAGAAGCAGCACACTTGGAACAAATGCCAAACTCCAGGTTACTGCTCTCTCACGCTCTTCCAAAGAAATGCTCGAAGCACTGACATCCCCAAAAGAAAGGCAGCAGGCCCACTCTGCCTTTGTCTTGAGTATCCTGATACTTCAGAAAACTCTGGTTGAGAAATGAGTCACAAAAATCCACTTGGGAGGGACGAGTGGCTGCAGGGAGGCCAAGGCTGGAGCCAGAAAACAAAAGATGCTAATTATGAAGCCAGTGGAATGAAACCAAGATTTACTGGGCGCACGGAAGGAGTCCACATTAGAAGAGGAGAAATGAGGGCATAGCAAGCAACCTATTCAAACAGTTGACTAAGACTCCAAAGGGGAAGGACAGAGTAAATCAAACCTCTGACAGGCGATCAATGGACATTCAATTAACAGTTACAATATTACTAATTTACACAAAATGTCTAAACAATACCCTTTCCCCCTCTGAGGATACCTTGATTCAAAGCCTCCTAGCTGTGGGACATTCCCTGCTAACACTCTAGGGCCACAGAGCCGCTTTGCCCCACCCAGGGCAGACCCTGGCACACAGCAGCCCAAGCAAAGGGAGCAGGGAACGAGGTGGCCCCGGTGCAGGCAGAGAGCTTGGCCTGGGGCTGTGGGAAAGGGTTCCTAGTGGTGAGGCGAGGTCACTTCTGGGACAGGGAAGGCCACCAAGGACTCAGGGAGCCACACTCAGGGTTAAGCACTCACCCTCACATCGGCAGCCCCAGGGCCCAAGTGGCCATGGCACAGCCTTTGTATGTCCTGCTCCCCTGCAGTCAGTGGCACACTCCCTCCAGAAATAAATGCATCAAGCAGGTGCAGCAACCTCAGAGTTATGATCCTGACCTTTCTGGCACCCCCTACACACAAGGTCTCCCTCCTTGCTCACATTTCCTAAGCCCTCAAAACCATACCCCCTCCAAGCAGAGAAGGCAGTGTGAGAGTCACCTTCACACACCCAAAGGGCTGTGACACCCTTCTGTTTAGACAGCCCAACTCTCTGCTCTAGATCCTATGAAGTGGGCCACACAGGGTTCATGGTCTCCACTGCACAGATGGGAAAGCTAAGGCACAGAGGTAATTCACTCAAAGTCACACGGTGGCAAGTCTCATCTTGTTTAAATTGGTATTTGTCCCTGCTCACCACCTTCCTGAGGACACAAGCAAGAGATTCTACTCCAGGGAAGGGGTTCTAGCAATCAGAGTACTCCTCACCCCAATACGGTCAGCAGAGCCAGGCACTGTGGTGCAGACCTGTAAGGCCCGTTATTTGGGAGGCAGAGGCAGGAAGATCATAAGTTCAAGGCCAGCCTGGCCGACTTACCAGGAACTTATCTCAAAATAAAATTTTCAAAGGCCTGGGGATACAGCTCAGTGGTAGAATGCTTTCCTAGCATATGTGAGGCCCCACCACAGAAACCAAAACAAAGCAAAAAAGCCACTCTCCACCAAGTCCCCTCTGCAGCCCAGCACCAGGAAGCATCTTCACTCTCCAACAGCACAGGCCGTGCCATTCTCTCATGAAATACCCTTTGGGGGCATCCTCTCCCCATGGGGCATCGATCAATTCATTTACTCACCATTATTTTTAAAATTCAAGTTTTTTTAGCAGTGGTGCATGAGTAATAAATACTAATACACTGTTTGCACTTGAATTAGCCCTGCACATCCTGGGACCACAGTGCTATTGGTCAGATTCATACTTCTCTCCCCATCTGTACCTAGTGGTCTGGACATTGGTCCTTCCGAGGTTAGGGGCTCTCATGCTAAACAAGGACATGGGGCTCTGAGGACTCACACCTGAGGCCCTCAATTCCTAAGCAGACCACTGTGCTGCCAGGAAGGAAGGGAGGACATGGTGGAGATGTACAGGAAAGAAAGAAATAGATTTCAGTCCTGCTGCTCACCAGCTAGGTGGCCTGCACTCCCAGGCTCAGTGCCCAGTGGAGAGGCTGAGCAGGGAGCTGGCAGCTGCAATACAATGTGGGAAGTGATCCAAAGGGAAGGGGTAGGGGGCTGCTTCAGGAGCAACACAGAAGGGGTCTTGTGTAGGCTGGAGGTAGGGGCAGCAAAAAAAAGGGCTTCTCAAAAGGGGAATAAATAAGCCAAGTACAGCAAGCAAGGGAGGAGAGAGAAGAGGGGTTCCAAGCAGGTTTAAAAGCCTGTGCAAAGGTCCTGAGGCAGTAAGTCAAAGCCATACTGGGGGGCAGAGTGAGCACTATAGATGAGCACTCTTTGGAAGGAACCCCTGAGCGAGGGTCCATGGTTGCTGCTCAAAGCCAGCCTCCAGTCAGAGTTGACAGTCCTAACATGCTAAAGACAAACAAGATATAAATAATCATAAGCAACCACAACGTACTGATGTGCTCTCTCCACAGTGTGTATGTCCCTGCTGAAGTCCCGTATGAAACAGTCCAAAGGCTGAAAGAGTTAATCATGGCAGGCCTCCCTTAGAAAGGCTGGCTTAGCTGGAAGAGAAGGGCCCTTTTCTAGCACCCTGAGTGGGGCCATCAGGCCCTTTTTCTCCACCTGACTGGAGCAGCTTTAGCTGCTCAGCCAGCTGCATGTAAACGAAACACAATGGCATCTCTCCCTCCCCACACAAGGCTCCATGTTGAGGCAATTTAGTGAGACTATAAGCAAGGTAACAAAAGCAGCTGACTTCCCATCTTCTTCCCAGTCCCCAGGAGGCTGCAGGCTGTGGGTGAGAAGGTGTCTGAGAAGCTGGGATCCCCAGCAGGGCTCTTGGGGAAATAGTAGGGGGAATACACACTCCACAGCAGCAGCAGTTCCTTTCTTCCCTCCACTGCTGGGTAAAAACTGGCAGGCCCCTTCTCTCCCCTCTCCCCTGGATGGCTGTAACTCAGCACCTGACCTTTGCCCTGAGCTCTCACCCACTCCCTTCCCTCCAGAGCCCTAGAGACCCATACACACAGCACAATGGTCTCGCTGCTCTCCAGACTAACGCGTTCCTCCCTGGCTCCTGATCCCCACTACTTCCATTCTAAAAGCATCTCCAGATTGGGAGCCACAGGAACTGATGATGTCCCACACATTCCACCCAAGTAGCACCCAGGCACAACCCTGCACAGTCAGAGCTGCTGAGATGACTTGGACCCAGGGTCCACACGCCTAGTTCACCAATGAGGAGGTCAAGGTAACACTGTGCACCGCAGCATCCTGAAAAGGCTACTGAGCTCTGAGTGCTGGCTCTGGGTCAGACCTCCCTTGGGCCCCACCTCTGCCACTGGGCTGGCTGTGCAACTCTGGGCAACTTAGGTCACTCTCCAAGCCTCAGTTTACCCACTTATAAAATGTAGGTTGTTGTAGGATTAAACAAGAAAATGTTTGTGAAGTGATTAGCAAACTGGCTAAAATGCTCAACAAATATCAGCTATTATTTTTATTAATGTCTTTCCAGGTCTCCTCTTGGACATTCTGTCAAGTGACCTTACTTTAGCCATTTAACCTGGCCATTATACCCATTATAGCCACTTAAATTATAAAGAATTTTCAACACTGAAATACAATGTACAGGCATAAAAGAGAACCTAAGTGTCCAGCTCAATGAGTTTCCATGAAACAGCTCTCAGATCACGAAACAGCATAACCAGTATTCCAGGGGCTCCCCATGGGCCCCTTCCAGGGATAACTGCCATCCTGACTTTTGTTGCTATAGATTACTTTGCCTTCTTTTTAATTTTATAAAAATTAAATCATACAGTATGTACTGAAAGCATCTTAAGACTTAAGAACCTCTTATAAAGATGTCATCTTATTTGCTTTCCCCTAAACACTGTGAGATTAGGATTTTTATTGGCCCCATTTTAGTGCTGAGCAAACAGAGCCTTCAGATAAGTGAAGTGGCTTGTCCAAGGCTAAAGAGCGAGTAGACAGGGACTCTCATCACAGGCTGTCCAGGCCCCTCTGGGAACCCTGCCCCTACACCAGGTGATTTCCCACACATCTAACTAGATCCTCTCTATGATGCCTGGCCCCTCCCCCCCAAAGGCCTATGATCTCCAAGAAGCTTCCTTGGATTGTCTGAGGTCTTTCTCTGTTCCACCCCAACCTGGACCCCAGGACCTAACATACCTAACTTTGGCACGGGTCAGTTGGACATGTATTTACTGCCTGGGGCCTTGCTCTTCTCCATGTGCCCCTCAGAGTCACAGTGCTTGCTCCTGTGGCTCACTCCATACCCTGCCCAGCAAGAATGAAACCAGATGAAGTGAGGGATCGGGAGAACTACTGCTTTAAGCTCATCCCAGTGAGGAGCAAAGCATGTGCTCCCCTGTTTGATGAGAGGCTCCACAGGAGTGTGATGAAAGACAAAAGACTAAATGGACTACAGGCAAGGGAAGCCCATTTCAAGTCCTCATTCGGCAAGTCATATGACCTTGGAAAATCTACTAGTCCTCTCAGGGCCTCAGTTTCCTTTTCTGCAGAAGGAGATGATTGGACCAACTCATTGTACTCTGGGCATAGTTCTAACATTACAAGGTGATAGAGCACCCTCTTCCCAAGGAGTACACACTTGGTCCCAGACATCCTTTAACCAGCCCTGCAGGTACCACTGCCAATCACTCTAAATGGGTAAAGGAAGGGAAACCCCCTACAGCCGTGACTAGTGAAAGCACCATGGGCTAGTTACCGGGGCACCCCCAGGGTCGGTCCCCATGGGCTCAGGATCCAGAGGATGAAAGGTGACATCAGACCTCAGCTCCCCCTCCAGAATGTGGGTGCCTCTTTTTGCCCTGCACAAAGACAGCCTTCTCCTGGGACTCTGCCCCTATAAATCCCATCGTCCAGCCTGTCACTGCCCTCTGTATAACTAACTGGGCTCCAGGGTAAATGAACAGGAGTGCATACAAGTCCCAGCTCAAATTATGTGCATCCAAGGAAACACTCCTGGGGTCTGGCCTATTCCCAGAGCCTCCTTCTGACTCATGGGAGGTGTGTGCTCCCTACCTTGACCTACAGTCATGCCGGTCACTCCACATGGCACCCTTCTCTGCCTCTCACCCCATGCCAGGCTCAGTTGGGTTCAAGGAGGGGGAAAAGTGCCTTGGGCCAAGATCCAGGCAGATCTAGGGTTACCCTTATACTAACACAGCTCCATTATTGGTGATGATAACGAGATCCAGCAGGAGACAGGTGTTTTGAACTTCTCAACCCCACACATCTGTGAGCTGAAGGCCGCCCATCCAGCTTTCCAGAGCCAAGGCTCACTGCTAGCCCAGGGCTCTAGGACTCAGGCCCTGCAGACAAGCACCCTCAAAGTAAGCTGTTCATTCAACAGATAGGTATTGAGCACCTACTCCATACTGGTACTGCCCTAGCTATTGCTGAAAGAATGCTGAGAAACAGACATGGTGCCTGCCCTGGAGCCCACATCTGTGGGGCAGATGGATAATGGGAGAGGACCTCACTAAAGTGCCTGGGGCTGGAGGAGTGTGAGTTGGCCTCACCTTACCACTGCCCACCTGAACACCCACAGGGAAGCTGTACAGTTCCTGCCTTTAGGAGGCTGAAGCACAGATCTCTCTTGGCTATTGAAGAGGCCCTGGCCACCATGAAGACACAGTGGCATAAGAAGAGAGGGTAATGCTGTGGTTTAGCTGTGTGACCCTGTGCAAAGGACCAAGCATCCAAAAATCTCTGGTCTCCTATGTCAAGTAGGATTAACAAAGCTACAGTGCAAGGACAGAAACTGGAAGTCCTGGCCCAGAAAACAGAACAAAGATCAGCCATGCCCCAGGCCCTGGAGCCAACAAGCTCTGGACATCCCAATACCTTCTCTTCCAAAATGAGCTGAGGGGAAGAGAGAGCCTATCAGCTGCAGATAGTAGCACACTTTCTCCATTGACTTTCCATTTCACTGACAGCCTAACTGCCTTGTTTACTGCCAGTTTGCACCCTACCTGGAAGAGGTCATGTTTCAGCCTATTGGGCTCTGGTAGGACTCTTCATTTCAAAGGAGGGTCTCATGGTGCTATTTTAGCTCAAATGAACTAGTGAGCTTTCTCCCCCTAGTTGTCCACTCTGTGCTCTTACACTTGGTTCATAGGAATTTTGGGTCCTCTGATGGGGTGTTTTGCCTCTTAAAAGCTCAAAGAGCAGCAGCCCCTCTGCCCTCAGACCCAGTCTAGCACCTGGAAGATTCAGTAGCTATCTGTGTACATACTGTGTAGGACCCAGGCTGGGGTGTACCAGCCCTGACTGGTGGCATGCAGGAGGCACTCTAGAAACATACGCTCAGGAATGGATGTGTGGCACGGTGCTGAGTGGCAAGGGACCAGGCCACTTCCTCTCCCAGGAGGCAACTCCTAGCCTTGGACACTACTCTGAGCCCCCTGGGCCACTGCTGCCTTCTCAGATAGGTTTCAGTCTAAGGAAGAGAGTCTTAGAAACCAAGGGAGGATGAAATTAAGTACTGGCTTTGTTCCTTGCTTATTAGGTATCTTCACACCTCAAGGGCTGCAATGGGGTTCCAAGGGGTGCAGGATAAGGACACAGGGAAAGTGGATTCGGCTCAGCACAAGAAAAACCCTCTGGTATCTCTAGAAGAAAGTCACTCCCATTTATTAAGCACCTGCCACATGCCTGACAGCACACTGAATGCTTTCACCTGTTCCTGTGTTCACACCTGCCGAATCCAGGGATGGCCTGTCTTATGAATGGGGAAAGAGTGTGGCCCAGCTACCTTGGGTATGTCATGACTCCACCATGACAGGTGGTCACCTTGGGCAAACTGTAATCTCTGTAGATCTGCTTCCTCATACATAAGACTGAAGCCATACCCAAAATCATGCAGAACAGTGCCTGCCATGCATGGCAAGTGCCCAGTGAGGTCAGCTTTCAGAAGACAGGGCAAGGGGAGACAAGCAGAGCTGGATATCGATCCATGGGAAGTTCTGTGTGGAGCAGCACCAGGTGGAACATTGAACGCAATGGTCTCAGGCTCCTTCCTGGAAAAAGATTCTATGATTCATTTAACCTCCCTGGGTTTTAGTTTCCCAGCAATCAAATAGGCATTGTCATTGCTGAACAAACACTGCTTTATTCTGTGTACAGTTTTCAACCTTAGGAGGAGCAGGTGTTCCTGAGGACTGCCACCTCTGCCCTTTGTGCAGATAGAGCCATGGATGGGGGCAGAGTCCTAGATTCTGCCCCAACATTCCCATCAAACTATGTGGGTCTCACCTGGTTACTGAACTTATTAGAATCTGGTGGTTCCTACCAGCCCAGTCTGCTTCTTAGGTTTGGAGATCTTAGGGGGAGGGGGACAGAGAGGGCCAAGAACATAATCAGCCTGGAGCAAGTGATCGCTCATCAGACATGGTGTGGCAGTGTCAGCAGGAGGGCTGTGCTGTGCTGATGGAGGCTCAGAGGGCTGGGAAAGAGTTCCATGAAATGACTCCTCAAACCCACTCAAGTCTCTAATGCTAAAAACCCCTCTGCTGCCACCAGTAAGAGAGATGCCTCAACTCTCAGTCTACCACCAACCTTACCAGGGATACTACCAATCATGACTCATGAACTGAACTAGCTACAGGAGGCACCAGCAAGGGCAGCAATAACCATAACTGTCACAACTCTGCGGCCCTGGGGTTTCATCCCAGAGTCTCTGGTAATGCTGCTGAGAATCCACGACCTCAGTCAGATCCTCTCCTGCTAACTCCAATTAACAACCCAGGACAGTCATGCCAGCTAGTAGGACCCTAGTTGGTCCTACTAGGGTGGGACTGTCCTAAAGTCAATGGAGTCCAGTCTCACCTGAGCTCCCACCAATGCTTGTGACAGGGTCTCATCAATGCTTCAGGTCGAAGCCCTTCCCTGCCTCCACTCCAAGCCCATCCCATCCCTGGATGCCGTATGAAAGACGAGCACCTGATTGACTATAACTAGGAGTGAATCCTTAACAGATTCCCAATATGGCCAGTGGCCCCCTCGCTCAGGGTGGAAGAAACCAGGACAAGGAGAGACAAGTAGCAAAATGCATAAGGTTCCACTGCCCTCCTCATGCTGGCTGACAGCAGGATAGCCTGGGCCTGGGGCTTGCTGCTGTCAGTTCTAGAAATGAACTTTGGCAAGCCTGCCAAAGACATGAGGAATATTAGTGTACATTTCACACACACGTGCTCATAAAGACAAACATCATCAGAGTTTGAAATCAGACTGCCTAGATACAAATACCAACTCTGCTTCATACTAGCTACGGTGTTTTGGGGCTAATCATTTCTCTGAATCTCAGCTTCCTTATCTATAAAATGGGCATAATAACAGTACTTAAAGTTACTATCTTAGTCCATTCAAGCTGTTATAACAAAATGCCATAGCTCTAGAGGCCAGGAAATCCAAGATCAAGGCACCAGCAAGGTTCAGCGTCTGGTGAGAACTTCCTGGTTCCTCCACAGTACACTCTCAGTGTCTTCACATGGGGGAAGAGGTGAGGGAGCTCTGTGGAGCTTCTTTTATAAAAGCATTAATCCCTTTCCTAAGGTTCCACCCTCATGACCTCATCACCTCCCAAAGACCCCACTTCCTACCCTTGGCCATTAGAATTTCAACATAAGAATTTAGAGAGGGACTTAAACATTCTGGCCTTGGCAGTTAGTAAAAGGATTAACTGAGATAATATATGGAAAGCCCCTTGCATCATGCTTGGTACACAATGGGCATTTAATCAGTATTAGCTATTATTATTGTCATCGTCACTGTTGTTTTGTTGAATTCACATCTGCTGTATGTCAGCCTGGTGTAAGATAAAAAGACAAAGTCCCCCATCCCCCCTGGAGCTCACACACAAAAGCTTTAAAGAATCCAGAGCAGGGCCAGGGATTTAGCTCATTGGTTCCATCGCCTGCCTTGCAAGCTCAAGGACCTGAGTTTGATCCCCAGCACCAAAAAAAAAGAAGAAGAAGAATCCAGAGCACTTTCCTGCTTAGTTCTACTTTGATTTTGTTTGAAGGCTGGCACTGGAGTGAATGACTGTTAAAATCTCTCTTTCAGCCCTCTCCCCAAAGAGGGCCACAAGACCCAGGAAAAGGGATGCAGGCCAGGGAGCCTAGAGCCTGGCCTCCAGCTCTGCTCCTCCCCTGCTGCACAACTTAGATAAGCGGCTTCGCCTTCCTAGGCCCCAGGGCTCTCCTCTGACGGGGTCTCAAACTAAATCCACTCTAGATGTCTCCCCCAGAGGGCAATGTCCCCTTCCCAGTGTTCTCACCAGCCTTCCTAGGGACTCTTATCTGTAGAGTCTTATGAAGGGGACAGGGCTGGCAACAAGCTAGACAGATGAAAACATAGTTAATACTTTGAACACTAACAACTGCAGCTGCTCACTGGGTCCTCCTGCACCTGCTAGGTTTCAGAGACACTGCTGGCCTGGTTCACTCCTGCCTGAAGCCATGCTGCTGGATCTGAAGAGCTGAGCACCCGATCCAAGAGTGCCAACCACTGCACTGCCCAGCATGTTGGGTCCAAACGCTGGAGGCAGCAGCAAAGCACAAGGCTGCCCTTCACTTCACTCCTGGGAGCCGACATCAGGCTGCAGAGCAGGACACACACAGAACAGCCCACCCCAGCTCCCCCATCCAGAGCAGCACCTCCATCTTCTGTGCCACGTTAAACTGTTCTTTTTTATTAAGTGTGCCTTACAGCCTACCTCTCACTTACACATCTTAACCACCTCTGGGCTATTGATTTCTCATTCTATTAAATCCTCCTTTTTAACTCTGGCCCTAAACTCCAATTCAAAACATGTACTTATAGCACAGCCACCTCCTAGGCCACCCTAGGGCTCCCCTGTGGGTGTGGGAAGTTGGCCCCCACCTGCTCTTTCTGGGGCTGTGTGGAAGCCCCCTGCTTGGGTTGGGTCAGTGAATTGGGAAGCTGAGAGGTAAAGTTTATTAGATTCCCATGTCTTTAGAGAGGAAACTAAGGCAGCAATGAGTAGCCTGGGTTTCCTGTTTCCAAGGCTATCCTTCCATTGGTCCACAGCACACCCCACTCCTACAGTGTCGCTGTGACTCTGGACACACCCCAGCCTCCATCTCAGCTCTATGGCCAAACTACCACAAAGCACCCTGAAAAGTGATTACTGTCACTGGGTGGTTCTCCCTGCTCCCTGAGTCTCTTACAGGTGAGCAGGCAGGAGCTCACAGGGCCTGGTCTAGGGACCTGCCCAAGGCCTCCCACCATGAGCATTGCCCAAACCTCAAACACAGGACTGAGGGAAGAAGTGAGGCCTATCAGCCTGGGTCCTGGTAGTCCTGGGTGCTGCTGGCCACACAAACCAGTACTGCATGGTTGGATACAAAGGACAGGAGAGGGTCATAGACAGCAGGAGGTACAGGTAAGTTCTTATTCCCAGAAACCCAAGGCCCACACAGCCTGTGAATCCATCCCTGTAACAAACATTTGCTAAACACAAGTTGAGGCCTTTCACGCAGGACAAATATTTACTAGCACCTGCTCTGTGCAAGTGCTCGGGACACATCAGTGAGCAAAGCACATCCAGCCCTCATTGCCTTCTCTGATGGAAGTGCCACTCTGGGTGATGGACAGAAGAGGAGGAACTTTGTGGACAGAGTGCTGGGCACAGAGTCCTAGAGCCACAGGAGGCAGCGAAGCTCGCAGAGGTTGGGGAGGTGAGAACCAGGCAGCAGAGACACTTTAGGGACAGCACACTTGCTCAGGACTACTCAGCTGATGCCTGGGGATTCAGCAGCCACACAGCCCAGTCCCCAATGCTCTAGCACCTTCCTCCTGGCAGCCTGGCAGCCTAATGTGGCAGCTTTCCCTAAGACCAGGTCCCCTTCTGGCCCCACTGTTTCAGAAAGTAGCATCACCATTCTCTCTGGGCTACCAGGTTAGAAATCACAGTTTTCCCAATACTCCCTGCTCCTTCATCTGCTATACACAAGCTGTCGGCATGTTCCACCGCTCCTTGGAAATGTCACCTGCTGTGCACATCAACACCTGTCCATGTCAGCATGGACATCATGTCCACTCGAGCCGGTGTCTCCGCACCAACTATACACCTCTGGGAAGAAGGGCAGGGCCCTGCTTCACACTAAGGGCTTCGTCACTACTCAGCCCTGACTGTGCTCTGTGTAGATGATGTTAATGCACAGCTTGTAAAGAAAGACCTATGGTGAACCATTTTATGAAGTGCCCCCTCCCACATTTTAAAAGGTAGTGATGCCCAGGTGTAGGGAAGAAGCAGGGGGCTGGAGCCATCACTGGTCTGTGATGTGGGACAGGTTATGTGACATGTGGTATGGGCCCCTGGGACCCATCCATCCTCATCTCTAAAGATGGAGATGTGTGCATCCAACACACAGGGTAGCCAAGTGGTTGAGCAAAACAAACAAGAGTATGCAGTCAATACAATGTTAAATTAATTTCTTCTTTCCTTTCCATAATTTACACAGCCTGTATGGCATAAGATTTTTTTCTTCATAAAGGATCTGCTAAATATAAGGCATACCCTATTTTATGTCACAAAATATTATAATCAAGTAACAGCTATTTCTTATGTGCCTGCTGTCAAACAAGGCCAGCTGACAGGTGTTGAGGGACAGTGCCATCTCTGTTAGGAACCACAGGATGGAAACAAGTGTCAGGCCCAAGCTTTGCTCCTCAGGGGATCTGCTGTCTGAGTACCAAGACAAATACAAACAGGTCATTATCAATACCAGGCAGGAGCTAGGAGCTAACCCAGCCCCCTGAGAGGGCGGGAGGAGGTCACCCCACGAGGGGTGACCCGGAACACCCCAACCTCCCTTCCTATGTGACCAATCACAGTTCCACCCTCTCACATTCCACACAGCCAATCCCCACTCTACAGGTGAGGAGGTTCAGAGAGGATACACAGCGTGTCCAAGGTCATGCAGCAAGTTGTGCGAGCTAGAGCTGCCACCCCTTCCACACCAGAGACAGACCAGCTGCATCTTGAAGATAGGGCATTTTAGTTACTTTTCTTGTTTCTGAGACAAAATACCCAATACCCGCAAGTTAAGGAGGAAAGGTTTATTTAGCTCACAGTTTGTGGAGGTTTCAATCCATAATTGGCTGGCCCCAAGGCAGGGTGGGATGGGAGACAGGCATCACAGAAACAGATTGTGGCAGGCAGAAGGTAGCAAAGCAATCAAGAAAAGGACAGCTCTTTCTGTCCCTTATATTTTATCTAGGCTAACTGCCTTTAGGGTGGGTAGCACTCACATCCTTAATCCTAGCCATGAATCAATCCCAGTGTCACAGACTCTTGATCCAGACCCCTCTGAAAAAGTCCCACCTATGACTGCATGAGGCTTTGAGAGGACATCTAGACACAAGCTGCCTCTGACCCCCTAAAGACTCATGCACATCCCTTTATGCAAAAGTCATTTAGTCCATCTCTAAGAGTTGCCAAAGTCCTAACAGTTTCAACATTGCTGAAAAGTCCATGTTCAGAGTCTCCTCTGAGATTTGAGGCAAACTCTTAGCTGTGAGCCCCTGTACAAATGAAAAGAAAATTAAACACTTCCAACATACAATGGCAAAAGATAAACATTACCACTCCAAAAAGGTACAAATGGGGGGATACAAAGGAATGGGACCACAGCAAGTCCAAAATCAAGTAGGACAAACATTAAATCCTATAGTTCCATGTGTAGCATCTGAGGCAATTTGTGGCAAGATGTGGTCTCTAAAGGGCTTGGGTAGCTTCACCCCTATGACACTGCTGATGGTTGTAGCTCCCATGGCTTCTCTCTTGGGCCAGCTCTGCTCTCCCTCCTTACAGTTTTCCTCAGATGATCCACATTCCTGGCTTCTCCAAACTTCTGGAGTTTTCACTGCACCTTCAGTTTAACACTCAGAGCTTCACACACTGCCCTCTATGGGGCACACTGCCTGGCCTCCCAGGCCTTCTTCTGAAATCTAGGTGGCAAGCCTTCCTGACTCCACAATTCCTGCATTCTGCACGCAACTAAAACTAGTACCGTTTGGATGATGCCAAGGTCTGCCACCAGCTGGAGCAGTAGCCAGGCTTGCTTTTCTCTTGGCTGTAGGGGGCAAGTACCTACGAACCAAATCCTGAGGAACAACTTCTCTAGGCTGCCACCATTCTGGAACATGATGCTCTCAGGCTCTCTTCTGAAAGGAAAGTCTCACTTTTGCAATTTTGAGGCTGTAAAGGGTGGATTTCTGGTGCTTCTTGTGATATCCTTAGGCCATCTTTTTTGCTCCTATTCTTTCTCAGCAATCAAGATCTCCTCTGCTCTATCTTTGCAGTCCGCAGCTTTACTGGAGCTTCATTTCTAGCCAAACTCACCTTTTAAATCATTCTACTGGCCTCTTTGCTCTTGATTCGCAACATAAATCTCGCTCAAATCCCCCAACAGGAGCCATGCCACTGCCTCAACATTAGACTGCTCTGAAATTTCTTTTCCAGATTATTTAGTCCACCACCCTTAACATCAGTCAGGCAAGGTCTCTGGACACAAGCAAAATGCAGACATTCTTCTGCACATAACACACACATGCCTGGAATCCAACAGCCAGTGCAGTCCTTCTTCCCAGCAGAAAACTCCTGAGCCTGGTCTTTACTGGCAGCATTCTGGTCTTCTGAGCTTTGACCAGAATCTCCTATCAAGTACAGCCTAAGGCTTTTCAGGGCTGCTTTTTCAGCTGGTATCTCCAAACTGTTCCAAACTTTCCACAAGCCAGTTCCAAAGGCTCCTGAACCACTTGGCCAGGTACAGTCACAGTAATGACCCTACTTCTCTGGTACCAAATTCTGTTTTACTTTTTTCATTGCTAAAACAAAATACCCAACACCCACAAGTTAAGGGATGAAAAGTTTATTTAGCTCACAGTTTGTAGAGGTTTCAGTTAATAATCAGCTGGCTCCAAGGCAGGGTGGCATGGAAGATAGGCATCACAGAGGAGAAACACTGGATGGAGGGCAGAAGGTAGCAAAGCAATCAAGGAAACCACAGCTCTTTCTGTCCCCTTATCTAGTCCAGACTACTTAGGGTGGGTAGGGCACTCAACCTTTAATCCTAGTGCCCTGGATCCTAGCACTGCATCATGAATCAATCCCAAACTCACACACTCTACATCCAGTCACCTTTGAAAAGCCCCACCTTTGACCACATGGGGTCTTGGGGAGACATCTAGACACAGCCATAACACTGGACAAGACACGGAAGGGTAGAAACAAGGAGGGAGGACAAGGACATGGGTGACAGCAGATGACACCTTTGCTGAGGGGTGAGCAAAAGGCTGTGCCAGATGGTACAGCATGACAGAAAGCTGGGACCCACAAGCAGAAGGTCCAACTCTGAGGGAGGCATCTGCACTGTATCCTGTGGCCCAGGAGCACAGACTCCCGAGATAGCATCCCCTGTGAGAAACCCCCTTTGTGGAGAGCCAAAGTCTCAGCCCAGGTGGAGAAAGCCAGCTAAGCTGACAATGGACCAAAGCAGTGGATAGGGAGAAGGCAGGCTTTCCAAGGACTGAACAGCTGAGACCTTGAAAACCAGCAAGGGTTTGCCTAAGAACACAGGACAGTGTGTCCAGAGACCTCCCATGTAGCTGTGGAGTTCTGACCAGCCAGGAAATCTCTTCAAGCCTTGCTTTCTGTGGGTTAGTGATACCTGCTTATGACAGTGTTAGCAGCACAGACCAAATGCTGTGGGGCTGGGGTGGAGACTAAATGAACTCATTCCCAAAAGCTTCTGGAAGCCTGCAGAAATCTGGGCATACATAAGGGATGAGTACAGTGCTCTGCGGCAGAGATTCAAGCCATGTCCTTCCCACATGCATGCTGTGGCAGCCCACCCTCGCCAGCCACATAACCACCCATCCTGCTCACCATTCCCCTTGATTTCTGAGTTGCTTTTCCATCTCACCAGAGCTGGTCTTCTTTCTTCTCAACTCTGCAGGGTGAGACCCAGCTCAGGAGCAGCTGAGCTCCCCTCATCAAAAACCCTCTGCCTCCCAGCAGCAGAGAGTCTCCCTAAGGAAGGGTCCACGCCCCGCCCCCATTACACATAAGTTCCCTCCCTTCCTAAGGGAAACCAAACTGGAAATCAAGACCATGAAGCAGCACCAGTCTCTGGAAAAACTTTCAGCACTGGGAAAACAATGATCAACATGCCTTGGATAGGGGGTAAGGAAAACATGGAAATCTAAGATCTCCTCCCAGTATCTCCTTTACCACTACCTCTTCCCCACCTGGTGGGAAGAGCCCTGCCTCTGGGTCTAAGAAACAGGTCCAGAGGAGGACACAGGGGGGTGGAGCTGGTGAGACAGGCAGAAGGCTGGTGGACAAGCCCAGGCCCCAGAAATGAACAAAATATGGAAAATTAAACAAACCCAGACACTGTAATGTGTGCACATTAGATTAATTCTTCAAAGGGTCGTGACCTTGAGGAACACATCCAACCAGCAAAGAAAATAATAAACCTGATTAATGATGAAGCATGAGCTGCAGCTTCAGCAAATAAAGCCAGCCTGACGAGGCCCAGTGGAGCTTCAGGGGCTTCCTTCCCTGGCAGGACCAGAGGTAACCACTCCTTCAACCCCTCACTCCCACCTCGCAAGCAACCCCTCAGGACCACAGCTCAACACAGGTTTCTCTTGAGTGCCCACTGCCTGCCTGGGCAGCCCCATCCCAAAAGGGTGCCACACCAGCTGTTTCCAGGTGTCCTGGAAGTGTCCCTATCACTAGGTGACCCACGGGAAGTGCAAGCGAAGGTAGTTCTCTTTGTCCCTGGCAGGGCTCGCTCCTCTTGGCCAGTCCTCAGACTTCTTGGGCTGGTCTTGAGCGAAACCCATTGCCCGGCACAAGGGCCCAGCCAGAGCTCCCTCCCCTTCCCAGACAACCCAGGCCCCTGGGAGACATGCCCAGGAGAGCCACTGGAGGGAGGCAGGGAGGTGGCACCGCGTGGCATCGCCAGACAACAGCACCAGGAGGAAGATGGCACCATCAAGTACAGATGCCAAAAGCCTCGCAGTCCGAGGTCCAGGCGGGGAACAGCTCGGACCGCATTGCCCCGCCACTGCCAGGCGGCTGGTCCTGAGGGATCTGGCCCCGCCACCTCGCACCTCCCCCACCCCAAGGCCCTGGCCAACTCTCCCCAGGCTCCACCTCCTCCCTCACTTTCCCCGGTCCCAGCAGCCAGGCAAGGAGGCACAGGTGCTCTCAGCGCCGCGAACCCCCGTCCCAGCTGCGGCGTCCGCGCGCCCTCCACCGGGCCAGGTCCCAGCCAGGCAGGCCCCCACCGGGATGCCTCTCGGCGGCTCCCCTCCCCCCTTACCGCCCCCTCCCCCTCCCCCTCCCGCACCCAGTGCAGCTCTCCAGAGTTTCTCCCTCACTTCCCACTCGGGTGAACTAGGGTGTGATGGCCGGGAGCCCCATCAGTCGCGGGAAGGAGGGTCATTTCTGATAGGACGGCGGTTCAGCCAAAGACAGACGGCGCGTCGGGTGGGGGTGTGGTGGCGGCCAGAGTCCTGGGCAGGGCAGGGGCAGTGGAGGCGGATGGCTGCGAGCGAGCAACGGGGGAGGGGGGGTCGCGAGCCGGGCTGTGCCCCGGGAACGGCGGCCGGGAGAGCGAGGGTGAGGAGACAGGGAGCAGCGCCAGGTCGGGAAGGCGCCGTCACCCCTGAGGGGGCAGATGCTGGGCCGCGAGTTGCGCGAGGAAGGGGAAGACCCCAGCGGGAGGGCCGGGGGGGCGGGACGACAAGACGAAAACTAGGGGGCAGCGCGGCGGGCTCAGCGGAGCGCGGGGGCCGGGCGGCCGAAGGCGGGAGCGGGAGGCGGGGGCGGGGGCTGCGGCCCCCAGCGAGCGAAGAGCGCTGGGGACATCAAGTCCGGGTGCGGCGCGGCGGGGGCTGGCGCGGCTGCACTCAGGCCGCGGGCAGCCCTCCCTGCGGCCGGGGTCGCCGCGGCGGGCCGTTGCCCTTACCTGGACGGCTCCGCACTCCGGAGCTGAGTGGGGGCACGGGCGCTGCTCCGCCGCCCGCCGGGCTATTGGTTTCCATTTTTTTTTTTCCTCTTCCGCAGCAGCCTCGGCGGCTCCAGTCCGATCCGCCGGCAGCCGAAGACAGAGTCTGTGTCCGGCTGCGAGCGAGCCGAGAGCGGGGAGCGCGGGAGGCGCGGGGCGCCGCCCGGCGGGCAGCGTAGGAACTGCGGCGGCCCCGCGCTCTGCCGGCTGGAGGGGGGCGGTCCCTACGGGGCCCGCCGGCCTCCGCACGCCCGGTGCCCGCTTGGGTTCTCGCTCGGAGCGGCCGGAGCCCAGGCGCAGGGTCCGCGGGGCGGCGGCGGGGTCGGGCGCCCGGGGCAAACTTCCCGCCGCGGGAGCTGGGGCGCGTGAGAGGCTCCTGGCCGCGGAGCGGCGCGGGGCCGGGACGAGGGGCGCTCCAGTGCGGTGGTGCGGGCGTGTGGGAAACTCAGGCTGGGCGGCCCGGCGCAGCCCGCACCCTCCCCTGCCCTGCGCAAAGGGGCAGCCCACCCGGCCCGAAGAGTTTTGAGCCGGGCTAGCTTCTGCGGGCAAAGGGCGCCCTCCGGTGGCGCTTGGGCAACAGCAGCGCGCGGGCAGGGTTACGGAAGAGACTGCGGCCTAGGTGGTGGCACGGAAGATGGAGACTGGAAGGCTTTGTGAGGCGAGGCAAGACCACATTGTTCCAGGAGGCTGACGAGCAACAGCTTGCATTTGGTAGTTCCAGGGTACTACTTTATGAATATAAGCATCTACACCCACAATCTCACTAGATTCTCTGTGAAGGGCTTGTTTCCAGACATACTTGATTGGGTCTTAGGCAGGAAAAGACAATTGTGAGGATGCAGAATATTGATTGACATTGCCTTCCACAAGGCAGGCTTCCTGATGGGTGCACTTTAGGGAGGGTTATCATCATACGGTACAGGGCTGCATTTCTCCAGCCAAACATTATTTAGCGCCTGCTGTGTGCCAAGACTACACCACTACACAAGTATGAGTCCAGAAACCATCCTGTCAGAGTTACAAACTGACAAGGCAGATGTCAAGGTGAACCTAGCTCATTTCACAGATGAAATGGTTTAAGATCCTCTGTAGGAAAGTCACATCTGAGAGAATGGGCCTCTCAGAACTGAGGTTTACTCCAGTTCAGTTCTCTCACTCTGGACTCACTCCCCTTTGTACATGGGACAGAACAGTAGCATGAGCCTAGCAGGAATTTCCCTGGGCTGGGAGGACTGAGGGGAATCCTTGTGACCTTGGCAAATGACTTCACTTCCCTTGCCCTCTATTTCCACATCTCTAAAAATGTGCATGGATCTCTGGTCCCTTTGACTGGAAGGATGCAAGGTCAGTGAGACCATTGTCTGGGAAGGAAAATACTATATAGATGAAATGCTTCTTCATATTTTATGCCCTGATGTGCTCATTCTCTGACCCAGGGAAGGAGGGAGAAGCTTTATGCAGGCCCCAGAGATGCTGGTGGCTGGAGGAAACCTTGACTATGACCTTGTGAGGACTCCCTTCCAGCAGAGGAGATCCTTTCTCCTTTGTGTTTGGCCCTAGAAGAAGGAGCCTCTGTAGGCCAGAGTGAGCAACAGGGCCAGAGCAGTCTTTGAGCCCAGCCCTGGTTGCCCCCCGCCCGCTTCCTGTCTCTTTCTTCCCTCTGTAGCCAGTTGTTGAATTCTTTTGAAATACTCACTGCTTGCGTCCCACCTCATTTCCTCCTGAATGTCAGTGCCACTTGCCAGTCAAACTCCAATTCCGGGCAAGCTAATTTCAAGCTCCGCTCTAGGGCTAGAAAGGTCATTTTTGAATTCCATACCAGGGAGAGGTCAGAGGGCAGTGGGCTGGACCTGCTGATCTGAAATGAAGAAGCACAGGGGTTGGGAAATTGGGCCCCTTCCATGCTATGCTAGACAGAGAGGGTTTGGTGTGCTTGGGCATCATGATTAGGACAGGTGAAACCAAGCTTTTTGTGGCCAGAGCCTGCTGGAAGGTGCTTGTCCTCTGGGGTTTATCTTTAGCTTCCTCCCTTTGTATTTGCCACAGGTACATCTACAAAGAATACTTGATCTGAATTTCCTACGATATCTTTTCCAGAGGTCCCTCTTAAGGCTTATCACAAGTACATAATGACCCTACTCTCTAAAGGGTGCTGCCTGAGGTACCCAGGGAGCAGGTGACTTGTCCTCACATTGCTTAGTGGCATATGTCATCATCGTGTCACTGTCTGTTAGAAACTATTACAATAATCTTATTGGTCTCCCTGTCTGTGGACTAGCTCCCTCTAGTACCTCTTCAAACACTTGCCAGAATGGTATATATAGACAAAACTGACCACTTCACACCCAATCTGAAAACCCTTCCATCAACCCATATAAACCAGAAGGTGAAATTGAGTCCACAATTCCTTGGCACAGACTGGGTCTCTGCTTGCTTCTGCCTCTCTCAACTTCTGCCCCTGCCTGTCTTAAACACCATGAGTCCCGAACTGCTTCAAGTTCTGCTCATCCTGTCCTACGCCTCTGTGCCTTAACCAATGAACTTCTGCCTGGAATCCCTACACCCTCATAGATGCAGATACACAAGTGCATTCTTGCCTTTCAGAACTCAGGTCAGAATTGTGCCCTACCAGAAGCTTCTCAGACCTTGATAGCTGGTCCCTCTGGGCCTCTCTTGCATGTATTAGACTTTATGCTTCCTTATTTGATTCATGTCTGCTCTAATTGACAGTGAACTTGTCCTTCTGGGTCTATATTTTAGCTTCTTTCTTCTTTGGATTTGCCTCAAGTATATCCATGAAGCAGAATATTTTATCTTAAATTTACCTGCCATTTCTCTTCTACGGTCCTATGGAAGGTTTGTCAACAAGTTCACAAAGTACAGAATATAGAATAGGGCTTAGTGGGGTCCATAATTCTGAGAAATCAAATTTGTTCCTGTCATTAGTCCACGAGTCAGGTGAAATGATCAAACTGAAAACTATGAAACTATGAGTCCTTGCTAAGCTTGAAGTCTCTAATTCCAGGCTGAAGTGGGAGTTCACATTTGAGAAAATTGAGGTCAAAGGAAGCAAGAGCCTGATTGTACGTCCACATTGCTATGTAGTATTATAGTTCATCTATCTTATCGGAGCACTCACTCAAACTCCAGATTAAAAGAAAATAATAAATACTGTGTCCTTCTTGTCACTTGAGGGATAAATGGTTCTTTTTTAAGGGATAATGTCCAACTGAACTTTGGAAGTAGAACTGAGGAGGAATGTTCTTTGATTTTTCTTTTTTACTCATGTCTTAAATGATGACATAACAAAAAATAGATTTACCCAATGACGTTAGGGACAAGTGTTGGCTAAGAATAAATACTGTACATGTGGCAGGTGGGGTAATCCTCATCATACCATATTGCTTAGTGTAGCTGGCTACATAGACTACACCCAATGTTAAAAAGCTGTGCACTGCCTCAACAACTATAGTCTAATGCAGCTGCATTCCCCCAGCATCTCTTATTTCTACTTTATTACTCTAGGCATAAAGAACACCATGCATGCTGAAATTAAAGTGAAACTCTGGATCATCTTTGATCAAAATACAACTTGCTTCTCATTTCTGCAGCCCTGCTCTCAACCCTAATGTGAGAACCTAATGTATGTTCACCACGTGTCTCACTTCCCATTTACCACATTGCAAAGGAGATAAGCTGCCATGCTAATTCTTTCTTCAAGAAATCTTTGGTGCCTTTTATGTGCCAGCCACCGGACACAAAATAGAAAACAAGACACATCCAGGTCTTGTCCTCTTGGAGTTCACAATCAAGTAAAAGGGACTGTAGATGTAGTGTGTCCTCCTCCTGACAGTTTCTGTCCATTCAGACATTGGCTATTTTCTGTATTGTATTGTGCAAGCAATTCACTCAGTTACACGGCCATTGTCCGGTCTAGCAAGTAGGGTAGGGGTGGGGTTGGAAGCAGGAATATGTTTAATGGCAATTCAAGAGTTGGGGGCGGGGGATTTAGCTCAGTGGTTCTATCGCCTGCCTTGAAAGTACAAGGACCCAAGTTTGATCCCTGGTACCAAAAAAAAAAGAAAGATAAAATACTTAGGGCCGGGGATTTAGCTCAGTGGTTCTGACGCCTGCCTCGCAAGCGCAAGGTCCCAAGTTTGATCCCTGGTAC